>NW_016803115.1:427419-435167 GCF_001698545.2 Rhinopithecus bieti
GAAGTAAATTGCTTTTTATTAGTTATAATGTGTCTATATGAGATGATCATGTATTATTTTTGTATTCACCTGTTTTAAGAATTTATTTTATAGTGATATGTTATTTTTATATCTGGATTTACTGCTTAAATAATAGTTTAAACTTCTTTCGTGTATAAATGGATCATGTATGATATAGACATTCAGAATTCTCCTGAAGCAAAAGTTTATTTCCATTGTATTTCATTTAAATCTAATCTATTCTAAAATAAAGTTATAAAAGTAGTAACTCAAGGACTCTTTAAAGTTTATTAAAATTCTGGTTGAGAATAATAAATTTATAATAGTACTAGCAGCAATATTGTAGTTGACATTATTCTGAATTTTTTTATTCTCTATTGAATTTTAAATAAAATTCTATTCATTAACACTTTAGTCTCCCAAGTAAAGAGAATGGTAGCACATTTAACATTTTATGTTAATGTTCAGATTTATTGAACTTAAATATGACTTAGAACTTTTTTTCAGATTATTATTTTAATCTTACCTGGTTTTTACCTTTAGTACAACTTTGCAGTCATTATCTTGGGTCATTTTTAAAATTTTCATTCCAATAAGATAAATGTAGCCTTTCTATATATGCCTGAACTTCATGGGTGACGAAGCATTAATTCTGGTATTTATTCTTTTCTCCTTTCCTTTCTGCTCTCATCATAAGATAGAATGGAATACATGCAGTAAGTGGGTAAAGTTTTTAGGTATTCTTTCTAAATTTTTAATTTGATCAGATACGGTTTTGAAGACCATTTGTCAGCTTTTAAAGAAATACTGTTGTCTTTTTTTCCAGAAATATATTAAAGCCAGGTTATGCTTTTTAATTTTATCTTTTTTTCTTAAAAGAAAAAACTATGGGAATTTCTGAATTATCTATTTCATTCTTTTTATAGTTCTATATCTTTTCTTACTCATTCTTACCTCCCCCACCCCAGTACTGTTGAGTTAGGTAAGAGCAATAGGAGTACAGTTCTTTAAGATTGTCAGAGATATCATTTATACCAAGAAACAGCTGAAAGATAAGAAAATGAGCATAGTTCTTTTAAAAAACAGTTCTGTGTACCATATTGACAAGTTGCATTTTTCCATAATTAATACCTAATTTCTGAGTGGTTTCATACTTAGTTGTACATAATAAAAAATTTAGAGTTTTTTCAAATTTATTTTCATGTATAAGAACATAAACATTTCATAGCATAGTTTAATATACAAATATATATTTTTTCTGTTTGTACCTTCTCTGCTTATGAACTCATGTCATGATACTATGGATACACTTGGAGTTATTTGTTACATCAATTTAACTTTTTGGTCATGAATCAACAATCGTTTCTTACAGAGGTTTTATTTATTGTAATAGCATTTAGACAACCTTACTACTCATTTAGGTGTTGTTTTATAAGATATATAGGATATGTCCAAACCAGTTGTTTTTCCCAAATGAATTTATCATCAATCAGAAAGCAGAATGATAATTTAGTTGTTTTATCTATGAAAATTTTTTTTGCAAATACTTCATCTGTAATTCACCACAACTGTAGGAAGATGTTTTTGCTATACTGTACTTGTTAAGGTAGCTAACGTTTTATTATGCCAAGAGTAGATTTTGGCATATCTCTTCAGATACAGGTAGATATGTGGTAAATTCATATAGTTTTCAGTTTTCTAAAGAGGAGATGTTGTTAATTTTTAATTCTAAAACATTTATAAATAAAAATATTTTAATCTAATTCACATTTGAAGTTCAAAGTCAGTATTTATTTTTTTTCCATGGTTGGCATTAAATGTATCTTTCTCTGCTTAAAATTTCATTTAACAAATATTTACTAAGTGTCTACTATGTTTCAGACATTGTCTTGGATAAAGAGAATACAGAAATGAAGATGTGTCTGTGGATTCCACAGCCCTTCATTTGTACTGGTACACCCACCAGATTCTATTTTATACGTTTAGAGTTAATGGTGTATATATGTATTTACTGTGAGGACATATATATGCTAGAGGAACTAATACTTAAATACTTAAAGTGAATGCTAATAAGTACTTAAAGTGAATAGTTTTTACTTAAGTAGTTCTTAATATTTGATAACTTAGATATTTAAGTGTCTTCTACTGAGTCATAACAAACCTGTTTGTTGAATATTTCTTTCTGACATGCCTTGAACTTAGTGTTTGAAGCAATGATTGTTTGATATTTATAACTAAATTTTGTTAATACCCAATTAAATTTAGTTATGACATTGGTGTCAGACAATCTCAAGACTTGGAACTTAAGTTATGGACAAGTAATCAATATATTGTATATGGTCTAGTATATACAGTCTGAGTAGCTTTTCTTAAAAAGTTACATGGCTATATTTGAAATATTCATAATGGAAAATTGTACTCATGTCCTTTTTTAATATACATTATTTCAAACTACTTTTATAGATTTTAACCAAAAGCACTTTAAATAAATTTTATGAAGACTTTATCATTGTAAAATGTCTTTACCTTGAAAGTTAATTTGCATATTATATAACATTTTATTTATATTTCTACAAAAAGTAGCTATATTCATGAAACGCTAGTCAGATAACACTAGAAATCTAGTAGATAAAAATATCTAATCTATTTAGTAATCAGATGACAATTTGAATCTTATAAACATAAAGAGTAACATCCTAAAATCTAGCTGTAAGATATTTATATAAATTGATTTCAGTGTCGGCATTATCTTTATAGACATTAAATTTGGTGACTAAAAGTGACAGTTTTCCTTAAAATTCCATGGATACTTAAGTATGAGAAATGTGAAGAGCTCTTCCTTTGCAATTTCTCTGCGTTTCGTTTGTCCTGTACGAGCATTCCAGTTTCTGTAATATTTGACTGTAATACTTGATGTTATTAAGGTAAATTATGTAAATCATAGAAAATAGCTTGAATGCTAACATTTCCTAATAATCTTACTGTGTTTTTTTCTTAACAACAACTGAGATTGTGAAGCATTCCATTCCAAGGATGGTAAAGGAGCCTTACTTAATGCCTACTTCGCTGATGAATAGGTCAGCAGGGATGCTGTTTGATAGAGGCCGGCTCTTTTCTAGATGCTAAGAGCGTCACCGCCATGATGCTCAGTCTCCACTGGTGCGGTAAATGAGATTCTCAAACACTACTACCCCTGGTGTGGACATATTACTGTTCTGCCGTCAGACCACTCTGCATAGATGCCTACTTCGGGAGATTTTTTAAAAAACTGTTTTGGGATGTTTCATGTTTGCAAAGAGTAAAGTTAACCTATGATTTCTACTAGCTGTACTACTGTTGTAAGGAATACCAATATTAATTATTACCAAGGATACTAAAAAGCACAGCATATTTTATTTTACTGCCCAAGGATGAAAAGATTGTTTTTCTTGTTCTCATATGTAAAAGAACAGTGTTTTCCCCTGCTATTTTCTTATCTTCTCTAAATCTGCTGTTAAATTTCTTAGTGTAATCTCTTTGCCTTTGTGAAAGTATCAGTCCAGCAGTAGGCATTTTTACTGAACTCTAGAGAAATGAAACCAGTGCCTAAGGGTGACATGTAAAAAACTGCCTAAGGGGTTTAAAAATTTGCATAAATTATGCTTTCTACTTTTGTATAAAATAATACATTGGTACTTTATTTTTGTGGGTAATATTTTATAATTACCTTTCTCAAAGCTTAGTGTTACTTCCAATAAGTTTACTAAATGTATATCCTTTATTCACATTTTTGGGGGAAATATATTAAACCCCAATAAATTTTATTTAACTTGGCAGATTTTTAGCTGACAACACACAAAAAAGTTTGTATGGATATGTGTTTGCAAATGCATGTTTAAGACATTCCGTACTACTAATATATAGTGGCTGTATAGGCAAATTTGTGCATTAGATAGAACTTAACGACTAGATTGTTTAAATGAGAAGAGTTTTAATAGGAACAGATTAGGAGATAAATGATTTAGAAAAAAATCTTCATTATGGAAATGTGTGCTACTTTTAAAAATACTTCTGGCGGCACAATGGCTCATGCCTATAATCCTAGCACTTTGAGAGACTGGGGTAGGAGGATCATTTGCACCCAGGAGTTGGAGACCTTCCTGGGCAACATAGTGAGACCCTGTATCTACAATAAATAAATTAGCTGCGTGTGGTGGTGCGCGATTGTAATCCCAGCCACTCTAAAGGCTGAGGTGGGAGGATCACTTGAGTCAGGAGGTCAAGACTGCAGTGGGCTGATTGCACCACTGCACTCCAGCCTGGGTGATAGAGCAAGACTCCACCCCCCAAAAAAACAAAATCTATAGAAGATGATTAAAAGACATGTTGGGCCGGGCGCGGTGGCTCAAGCCTGTAATCCCAGCACTTTGGGAGGCCGAGACGGGTGGATCACGAGGTCAGGAGATCGAGACCATCCTGGCTAACACAGTGAAACCCCGTCTCTACTAAAAAATACAAAAAACTAGCCGGGCGAGGTGGCGGGCGCCTGTAGTCCCAGCTACTCGGGAGGCTGAGGCAGGAGAATGGTGTAAACCCGGGAGGCGGAGCTTGCAGTGAGCTGAGATCCGGCCACTGCACTCCAGCCTGGGCGGCAGAGCGAGACTCCATCTCAAAAAAAAAAAAAAAAAAAAAAAAAGACATGTTGGTGCTTAAAGAAGATTTCCAGTAAGAAGTTGTCTTGATTCCTTGTCAGCACACAATGAATTGGAGATTTTGAAGCAGACTGGCCACACCTGCCCATCTGTAGACATACTGCAGTAGCTGGTGCTGCAGAGAAGTCTTTATCTTTTCTCCTTGAAAAATTAGGGTTCTTAGGCCCAGGTAGCCTTTAGAACCTGAGTGCTCCCTCACCTTTGGCCACTATGAATGGTGGTGGTTAATTGAATTCTTAGAATCAAAAGTAGTCATGCCTCCATAGTTAACAAGAAAGGGAACTAGGTTTACCCAGAGCTGTCTTATCTACTCCCTTGGGGTTAAATGCTGTGTGTATGTTGGTGGCTTTTGAAATACATATTTCTAGTGCTTATTCTCTGGTTCTCCATCCAAATTGCCAGCTGAACCTGAACTGTACCTGGATGACCCATATATGTCACACACTGGTGTGCCCCAAACCAAATCATTCCCTAAATCTTTCCCTGGGTTTTCAGCCTCACCTAGATTTCAAAACTAACCATTTATTAATTCATCCATTACTAAGCACCTACCATGTAGTATACACATTATTAGGTGCTAGAAAAACCAAGATAATACACAGTTTCTAGTTTTTAGTTTAGCTAAATGGAGAAATTGTCCGTGAACCGTCTCGTTTTCTCCCCTTCATTTACTTGGTCAAGTCCAGTCTATTTTTCCTCCTAAATACAAATGTCTCTTAAATATATTCCTTTTTTTCCACCCTCACTGACATTACCTTAAATTGGTAGCTTCCTTATTAGGCAGTTGCACCAGCTTTCTATATGGTCTCCTTGTCACTAGGCACTTGCTGGTTCATCATCCATACAGTCATCAGCATAAATCTTGAAAAATAAATGTGGTCTTTCTTTTCTGGTTACACTTTTTGATGAGTTACATTATCTACAGAACCAAGTCTACATTCAGTAGTATTTATTGCAAGGTCCTTCATAATTTGGCCCCGATTTCTACCCCTTCCTTCATTCACCATATATACCATTCACAATAAGCTGTTTCCTCCCTGAAAACACACTCACTTTAAATTATATTGTTGCATATACTCTCCCCTTACAACTATCAAGCTCTCTTTTTACGCATCATGGTCCATCTCCCAAATGTCATTTCTCAATGAAGCTGCACTTTGCCTCCCTCCCTTTTAGTTCATTTTCTTCTCTATAATCAGATAATTATGTTTATGCATATTATAATACTAACATAGCAGTCATTTTATGTCATTTCCATTTGATGTGTTTGTCTCCAACTACCCTGATGTTTGAGGGCATAGACGATGTCTGTTCATTTTTGTATCTCTTGCACAATGCCATCCACGAACATGAGAGTCATTCATTGAATAACCTCCCATTCTCCTTACATGTAGTTATGGTCTTTGTGGTTGCTAAAGATTTGCAGTCAGTTTGCATGCTAAAAAGTTCCAGAGATTAGAGGCTTTATCTTCAGTTGCTCTATGTATAAACATACATGCTACTTTTTGTTTATCTGAGCCTATTTGAAGACTAGCAAACCATTCTCCTTTTTTTTTGTTTTTTTTTTTGAAATGAAAAATCATGGTGGTGATTTAAAGTTGAACTGCTTTGATGATATTTGCCTATTTCTGCCCTGTGCTGCATTTACCACCTCTGCTTTGTGTGTGTAAAAATGTCAGTTGAGCTCTCTTGATATATGCCATGAACTGTCAAGTCTCCCGAATTCAGATCAAATGTGGTGCTTGTTGGGTTGTGTGGAACTCATACACTGACATTTCATGTGTTAAGTTCATTTATTTAAATAATTTAGTATGTTTCAGATTGTTAAGCTCCTCCAGGACAAGCAGGATAGGATATTTCATAAGTCAGTGGACGTATAACAACCTGTGAACATATAAAAATAATGAGCATGTTAAAAATTAATTACAATTGTAAATTGATTTTCTTTTGTTGGCAGAAAGAACAGTTTATTAGCCCAAGAACAGGTTCACACTGTTTTTACATCAAGCATTTCCAGCTGAAGCTTGTTAGTGGCTGCCTCTCAGATTAAGGAAAAAAAAAATCCTCACTGTGGTACATGAACTCCTATTGTTATGACATAAATAATCAGCTCATCCCCTACACAGATGAGAACAAAGGACAAAATAGTACACAGAGCAAAGATTAAACAAATATCATATAACCCCATTTAAGATGTAAATCTACAAATATTGTACACAAAAGAGATTTTCATTTTCATTTTCTTTGTGAATGCCTCAGTCACAACGTAAGACCTAGTCAAAGGAAAAGGAATATATACTGTGGCTTTTGAGTCAGATAGATTGATTATTTTAAGCTAAGGTGAAATAACATACGTTAAGCAGTGTCAGAATGCTGCTAATGTGTGAAAGCTAGGGAAGTACTATTCTCTTTGATAACAGGATGCTTCAGATTTTTAGGGGATTTGTTTAAACTGAGGAGGACAAAATAACAATTTTTATTTTGAGGAAAACATCAGTGGAAAACATGACTAAAACTTAGTAGTAAAACCACTGACTTTTAATACAATTTTTTAAAACCAAAAACAAAACTTTGTTCTGTATTTTCTAACATGAAATCTAAATCCTGACTTTGAAAAAGAGAACCCACTCCCTAAGCTCCTTTTTTATTCATTTGAGTTTTATTCATTTGACTTTGAGTTTGACAAAATGGACAAGAAAAGCAGCTGTGGAAAGCAGTATATAATCCCCTAAAATCTGAACATTACTGACAATAGAATATATCTTCATAGGGTGTAGAAACCCAGAAAGGGAGTTATAATTTTCCCACAAAATTTAAATTTACCTAAATAATTAAGATGACTTTGCTTGAAAATGATTCTAGGGTTTCAGAAAAGGACCTTTTCATTACCCTTGCTTTTAATGTATTTTAGTATTTTATGAGTTGTAGTTGTGAATGTTTTTGTAAAGAAACTGCTTTGGGATACCATCTTCAATGTAATCTAAAAATTTCTGAATTTAAGAGATCATGCTTTCCCCCAACCTTAAATTTACTTTTTTTTTTTTTTTTTTTTTTTTT
>NW_016803115.1:438387-471237 GCF_001698545.2 Rhinopithecus bieti
ATGTCTAAAACACCAAAAGCAACGGCAGCAAACGCCAAAATTGACAAATGGGATCTAATTAAACTAAAGAGGCAAACCATTTTCTAATCATCAGCACCCAATGTGAAGTATTATTTTGGCTAAATGTTTTTAATATGTTAAGTATTCTTAAAACGAGTGCTTAATTTAAAATTTGTTGTTACAGCTCTAAAATGTTTTCTAGTAAACCTTTAGCACAACATGTGTGTTGTATTAATTTTCATTGGGACTTGTGGATTAAATATTTGGGAACATTCATTTGTGTGGGTGACTGACTAGGGACTGATAATGCCAATTGTCCTTTTATGATGTCTCTTTCCTCATCTGTTAAGTGAGGTATTGATCTCCAAAGTTTCAAGTCCTGATGGGCAAGCTCAGAATTTTATTGTGCAATTATTTTTATGTTGAAAATTTTATTTTTAATACATTTGAAGTGCAGTTGGCTTTTATAGCCCCAAAACAAATAAAACAACTTTTATCATCAAAAAATATATAAAGTAAGAATTTGGAAAATAGAACACTCAGGTTGGGATTTGTATAGTAATACTTTTGCTATAATCTTCCTTTGCTGTAGAGGAAGTAGTAAGTTTTACTAGTCACAGGTTGTGGCAACTTTGTAAGGACCTTTATGGACTCACAGCATGAAACCAGTAGCTACAAATCTTCCTTGAGTCTGAGCCCCAAGTCATAACTAATCATCTGCCTTTAAGTAGGAAAGATTTAAAATCCTTACAAATAAGGGTTAAAAGTGTTTTATTTTATAAGTAGATTTTGTAGCTTCATAGCTGCTTAAAACATTTTGAGATAAAATGTATTCTGACAGTTTACAAGGTATTTCTCAAAGTCGTCTATATTTTGAGTACGTTATTAGTGTTTTATTTTTTAATTAAGCTTTTTTGAGATAATTATGGATTCACACACAGTTGTAAAACATAATATATACTCTCTCTTCCTTTGTGTCCTTTACTGGTTCCCCACAATGGTAACATCTGGCAAAGCTATAGTAAAATATCACAACCAGGAAATTAACATTAATGCAATCTATGGAGCTCATTCAGATTTCCCTACTTCTATATGTATTCTTTTGTGTACATCTATATATATTTGGTTATATGAAATTTTATCCTGTGTATAGTTTTGTTAATTCACCACCACAGTCAAGACTGGTTCCATTATCACAAGGATTCTCCGTGTTACTCATTGATGACCATACCTTCCTCTCTCCCTCGCCTTCCCCAGTTCCTGTTAACTGCTAATTGCTATCTCTAGAATTTTGTCATTTCAAGAATTTGTTTAAGCATAATCATATAGTATCTAATACTTGGGAATTAACTTTTTTGAGTCAGGATAATTCCTGAGATTCATCCCAATTTTTGCATGTATTAATAGTTCATTCCTTTTAATTACTGAGGAGTATTCTATGGTGTAGATGTACCACAGTTTGTTTAACCATTCACCTGTTGAAGGACATCTGGGTTCTTTCCCGTTTTTTGGCTACTACAATTAAAGCTGTTAGGAACATTTATGTACTGGTTTTTATGTGAACATGCAGTTCTCTGGGATAAATGCATAAATGCAATTGCAGGGTAATACGGTAATTGCCTGCTTAGTTTTATGTAGCATATGTGTTTTACCACTTGAAGTGAAGTATGGAAACCATACTACCATTCCTTTTACTTTCCACTTTTTCAGATACTGTCTTGCGTATCAGAAGGTGTTAAAATGTTTAATCAAATGTGATTTAGAAAACTCATGAGGAGATATTCTCTTGTATTTATCCAGAAATCTGCTGTTTCCACTGTTCGTTCTTTCACTTTTATTATTTTCTTTTGTTTAAAGAACTTCCTTTTGCTCTTCTTTGAAGATCAACTGCTAGTGACAAATTCTCTAGTTTTACCTAGTTCGAGCATGTCTTTATTTCCACTTTATTCATGAAGGATAGTTTTGCTAGATATAGAATTGCCAGTTCTTTCGTCAGGATTCCTCTTTAATCCAGGGGAGGAATGAGCCTACCTGGGTAGCCTTTTGTTGCTCAGTTATGAATTGGGAAGTGCTGGGCTTGGTTCACCTTTCGCTCTTGGGTGGGGAATTCTAAGACTCCCGCCCTCTATATTGTTTCTGTAGCCCTGGGGTCCATAAGCAGTCCACCTACTTCTTTCTACCTTTCAGAGTCCTCTTTTGGTCGCCTCTTATATTATTTCCAGGATTTATAGTTGTACTTAGCAGGAAAGAATAACAAATATGAATCTATGCATCATCCTGTCTGGGTGGGAAATTCTTCTGTATTTATCTTTTTTCTAACCCTCTGTCTAGGCTGTTTGTTCATGTTTGTTCTTGAAATGTGTTCCATGGTAATTCAAAGCTCAATTGAACAAGAAGCCTTCTGTAAATTAGTGCTGAAGAAAGATTACAGAATGTTTTACCATTATTATTTACAGAGCTTATTTTCCAACAGAGATTAAATCCTTCTAAATCATTAATTTATTTACTGCAAAGTATTTTAATTCATTATTCCATGCTGGAACTAGAGACTTTGTGTAAATCACTCCCTGCATTCGGGGACCTAACAACAGGAATGACTGTTGTGTATCTCTTTTCTCTAAGTCACAGATGTGTCACTGAATAAAAAGGGTCAAAGTTAATATACTTAGCCATAGAAGACTATGTTAACTCTTTTCTGCGTATCTTCCCATTCATTAAAATTGTCAGGCGTACTCTCATTATGGATTTCTACAAGTTTCCAAACTAAGAAGGCTATTTGTCTTATCTTGGCTTTCAGCAATATTTACTCTCCCCCAAAGACCCCTGTATCCCTTGGTTGCCCATCCTGTTCTGTGTCTTTTTCGTTTATAGTACAGGTCTCAGGCAGTTAGATGGGAAAGGGTCTGCCCCACCTCTCCCTTATTTATACATGTACATTCATACACATGAAACTGAGACACCACGATGAATCTGAGTACTCACTGTCTAGAGACTTTTTGTCAGGTCCACGCTGACCATATCAGACTATGTAGGTATTAATACTAGCCTGGAGATTTGAGTTCATCATATTGTCATGAACATTTAAAGTGGAGCAAGGAAGTAAATAAATATTTTTTCTGCTCCTATTCATTATTTATTTATGAGACAGAGTCTCGTTCTGTTGCCCAGGGTGGAGTACAGTGGCATGATCTTGGCTCACTGCAACCTCCACCTCCCAAGTTCAAGCGATTCTCCTGCCTCAACCTCCTGAATAGCCGGGATTACAGGCACATGCCACCACGACCGGCTAATTTTTTGTATTTTTAGTAAACACAGGATTTTGCCCTGTTGGCCAGGCTGGTCTCGAACTCCTGAGCTCAGATAATCTGCCTGCCTCAGCCTCCCAGTGTGCTGGGATTACAGGTGTGAGCCACTGCGCCCAGCCTTATTTTTAAATGCACAGTACCTAGAGTAAGTCCTTAAGAGTTTCATGGATATGTGGTTGGAAATAAAAATTAGCTAATTTAAGGATTGGATAATAGAGAGGAAGGTGAATATTCTGCTATTTATGCGTGTATAGAAATAATTTTAAAGTTTTATATGTATTTTCCATAAGTTTTCATTTAGTAAGTTAATAAACTAATACGTTTGAGATTCAAAATGTTGACTCCACTAATTAATCTTTGTGCTTGATTTTGTTTTCAATTTTACTCTAGCAAAATTTTAATAAACTGGGAAAGTACCTTTAAATATTTGGTACATTTGTTCACTCCTTTTTATTATGATTATTATTATTTTTTTTTTTTTTGTGGCGGAGTCTCGCTCTGTCGCCCAGACTGGAGTGCAGTGGCCGGATCTCGGCTCACTGCAAGCTCCGCCTCCCGGGTTCACGCCATTCTCCTGCCTCAGCCTCCCGAGTAGCTGGGACTACAGGCGCCCGCCACCTCGCCCGGCTAGTTTTTTGTATTTCTTAGTAGAGACGGGGTTTCACCGTGTTAGCCAGGATGGTCTCGATCTCCTGACCTCGTGATCCGCCCGCCTCCGCCTCCCAAAGTGCTGGGATTACAGGCTTGAGCCACCGCGCCCGGCCTATTATTATTTTTTTACTTTTATTTTTGAGACAGAGTCTTGCTCTGTCACCCATGCTGGAGTGCAGTGGTGCTATTTCAGCTCACTGCAACCTCCACTCCCTGGGTTCAAGCAGTTCTTATGCCTCAACCTCCCAAGTAGCTGGGATTACAAGTGTGTGCCGCCATGCCTGGATAATTTTTGTATTTTTAGTAGAGATGGGGTTTCACCATGTTGACCAGGCTGATCTAAAACTCCTGGCCTCAAGTGATCGACCTGTCTCTGCCTCCACCTCCCAAAGTGCTGGGATTACAGGTGTGAGCCACTATGCCTGGCCTGTTCACTGCTTTATGTAATAGATATTCTCCTGAATATCTATTATTTGTATATTTGTATACAATTTATGTATATGAATATTTTTATGTTGAGTTTTTCAGTGATTTTCATATAATAAAGTCAACAAAAGACTGAAATGAGTTTTTTTAATGTGAAAAATCACATTCTAATTTAATTGCTTTTTTTAGGTTTAGTTCTTTTAATGTATTAGCTTTTCCTAAATTAGCCCTACCCATAAAAAAACTGATCAGTCATCTTATTAATATTCTGGAAGTGCCTTTTAGCTGCTACATCTTCAGCTGAAGTGATATTATATCCTTTGCACAATTTACATGATTAATTTAGCCATGGAATCCTGGTAGAACTGAAAGTGACTTCAAGGACCTGTTTGTTCCAACTTTCTGCCTTTAGACATTTGTTATAACTAATGTGCTAAAAGTAACAAACTGTAAGGCATCTGAAAATATTCTTAAGACCCTAACTTAACTATATTAAAGACAGATTTTTTGTTTTTCTTTGAAAAAATTGTGGAAAAAGTAATTTAGCATACAGTTTCAATTAAAGAATCTAAATATGTGAGTGTTTGAATTAACAAGAAAGTATCAGTTATGAGAAATATTATAAGGAAATGTCAGTGGCAAAGTACAAGGTAATTAATGTTTTCTTCTGTATTAAAAAAAGTACTAAGGAGAACTGCCTTTAATAATAGAGTTCAATGCATGATTTTTCAAATAGCTGTTACTAACCTAATTTAGCAAATGAATCCCTCACAGAAAAATAGAAAGGGTTGAAGTTAATATACTTAGCAATAGAAGACTGTGTTCACTCTTTACTACATATCTTCCTATTCATTAAAATTTCAGGTCTACTGTCTATTATAGATTTCTACCTGTTTCCAAACTGGGAAGGCTATGGAATTTGTCTTGTCTTGGGTTTTAGCAATACTTACTCTCCCCAGAAGACTTCTGGATCCCTTGGCTGTCCATCCTGTTCTGTGTCTCTTCTCTTCATAATAAAGGTCTCAAGCAGTTAATCTTGTAAGAGATATGAGCTCAGGGCCTGCATTTTATCATTATTAAGTGAACCTTTCTTTAAACCTCATTTCATGTCTGTTTTGTCTGGTGTTTAACATATTTTCATCATTGTTCTTTTTATTAGAATTTGTGTGACATATCTCAGTTTTGTCCTTGACCTTTAACTTTCACATATGCTTCCATTTTATATGTGTCTTTTTTAAACAAAATGCAGTTTGATTTTTTCAGTCTTTTTATTTGAAGCATTTCGTTTACTTTTAATACAATTGCTAATATAATTTTGTTTCTGTTATCTTGTTTATGCCATTTGATGTACCTTATTTTTTTTTCTCCCATTCTGTAGATTGCCTTGTCATTTTATTGGTTGTTTCCTTTGCTGTGAAGAAGCTGTTAAGTTTGATGTAGTCTCATTTGTTTATTTTTGCTTTTGTTTCCTGTGCTTTTGGCAGCCTATCCAAAAAATCATTGCCAAGACTAATGTCAGGAAATTTTTTTCTCTATGTTTACTTTTAGGAATTTTATTGTTTCATGTCTTACATTTAAGTGTTTAGTCCATTTGAATTAATTTTTGTGTATGGTGTAAGATAAGAGTTCATTTTTATTTTTTGTGCCTGTGGATATCCAATATTTCCAATACCATTTATTGAAGAGACTATCCTTTTCCCATAGTATATTTTTGGTACCCTTGTTAAAGATTAATTGACCTTATATGTGTGGTTTTATTTCTGGACTTTCTGTTCTGTGGATCTGTGTGTCTGTTTTTATGCCATTGCCATACTGTTTTGATTACTCTAGTTTTGTATTAATAATATACTTTGAAATCAGGAATTGTGATACCTCCAGCTGTGAAAAATGCCACTGGAATTTTGATGGGGATTGCATTGAATCTGTAGATTGCATTGGGTAGTATGGATATTTTAATAATAATAATTCTTCCAGTCCTTGAACACAGGTATCTTTTCACTTATTTGTGTCTTCTTGAATTTCTTTCATCAATTTTTTTAGTTTTTAGTGTATAAATAATTCACCTTCTTGATTAAATTTATTCTTACATATTTTATTCTTTTGATGCTGTTGTAAATTAGATTTTAAAATTTTCTTTTTTGATAGTTCATTGTAAGTGTATAGACATGTTTGTTGATTTTTGTATTCTGCAATTTTACTGAAAGCATTTATTCTAACAGTTCTTGGTGCTCATTCATAGTTATAAATATTTAGAACATCCCTGTGTGGCTGAAAGATTATTATGATGATTTTTAGTTTTGAAAATTGAGGTCCACATTGTTTAACTGACCAGTCTGAAGTCTACTGCTAGCAAGTGGCAAAGATAGATCTTACTAACTTTGAATGTTTTTTTTCTCTGAAACTATGTTCTCTCTCTTCCGAAATTAGAAGATTAAGTATGGAATCCAAATGGGCCCAGTGGTGAGAGTGGGAGTGAGATAATTGGATGATCTTAATACCTTAAGTGACAGCCAGACAGCTACACCTCTACAGTGGATGCAAACTTGTAGCATATACCAGATTTCTAAGTTAATGGGCAAAGAGTCTTGCATCTTAGTACTAGAGGCATACTATTGGGTTTATTCTATTGAATTCTCCCTCTATGACTATTTTGCAGATCATCCTAATTCTTTTAGAACACACTCTTTTCAGGCAAGAGTATAATACATCTGTTAGATGTACACTCTCTTAGCTGTGATCACAGCTTAGGCATGTTTTTAAAAAGTTTTGGAGTTGGAGTTAGGAGATTTAAGTTCTAGTCAAGTGAGTTTCTGGCACCATCCAGTAATTATCACTTTGAGCAAGTTACTAAACATCTTAGTTTTAATGTTGGTTAAATTAACAATGTGAATCTAGCAGTCTTCTAATGCAGAGGTCAGCAAACCTTTTCAGTAAAGGAATACATAGTAAATATTTTAGACTTTGCAGGCTAAGAGGCAAAATGTAGGATATTATGTAGATACCTTAATAAGTAAGAGAAAAAACTCTTGTTACCCCACACCTCATTTGCCTGGGGTAAGTCATCCCACATGTTGGGCATGCTCTGTGCTCTGTCATCGTCAACTGGAGACATTCTTGGAATAAAGCAAGAAGGGGCCTGGTGGGCATAACAGACAGGGTGGCCACCATGATCCTTTTCAGTCTATCACAGTGACACCCAGGTTCCTATGCACCCTTCTTTCCTCCCAGAGAACCTAGCTGCCTCAACAAATTTCAGAGGATTGCTAGTATGCAGATCACCTTCTGTGATCCCCCAAAAACAAAACAAAAAACTGGAAAAACTCTGTAAGTTGGAAATAAAGGAGGACTTCCAAACTAGCAGAAGAGCCAAAAAAGAAATAAAAATGGACATTCGAATTAAAAGGACTATAGAACTACTTACAAGGTAGTAAAAGTAAAAAGAGATAAGAAAATATAATTACAACAAAAGGTAAGAAAGGAATGAGAAAAAGGAAAGGAAGGACAAATAGGTCAATATAAAGGTAGAAAAAAAAGTTTAGAAAATCGTTAGCTATATTAAAAACAAATGGAGTCTGTGGTCCTAATGAAAGGTAAAAGTTGTCAGAGTGACTATAAAAACAAAATCCCACTATATGTTATTTACATGAGAACTGTTTTAAATTGAGAAAACATGAACCTTGAAAGCAGAATCATGAAAAGTAATGTAAGAAAAAGGCAGAGCACATAAAGGAATGCTAATATAGCTATATTAAGATTAGAAAAAAATACATCGTAAGCTAAGACATTACTGGAGAAAAAAAGGGTTATTATATTGAAAAGGTTTGTCAACAAAACGTAATTTTAAATCTGTATGTACGTTACCTAGTAACGTAGCTTAAAAAATACAAAGCAAAAAAAGATTCTGTGATAACGGAAGAATTTTAATACCTCTGTCAGTTTTGATCAGGCAGATTTTAAAAATGGTGTATGTAAGATTTAACCATACAAATAATGTCTATTACATATGTGTCTTGTGTAATAGACATATATGTAACAAAGCAATAGACATGTAACAAAGCACATAACAGTTGCAAAATACATATTCTTTTCAACACACACACAGAATATTTATAAAAGATATTTCAAGATGTAACCTAATTATTGATACTGAATTAGAAATTAAAGTCTTAGCCTTTTGAATTCAGAGCTTTGTATTTGGATGTATTAATATAAATTGCTTTTCCAGTTGAAATAATGTTTCATATTTACTGAATATAGGATTTTCTCTACATAAGATACTCTATATGAGATATTTATTATCTGTTCACCCTTGGATTTGTTAGTAAAGTAATCGCAGACTGAATCTGCATGACAATTTTCCCTTCAAAATGGTAATGGGAAATGTAGTATAGTAAGATGATCATGGATTCCTGAATTCTTGCTAAGCCAGTAGATCTGGAATATGGGGAAAGTTACTTAAGATCTCTAAAGCTCATCTATAAAAAAAAAAAAAAGTATAATAATGTCCACCTTGTGGACATGAGGGTAATGAGGAATAACATGAGATAGTGTGTATAGAGTACTTAGTACCAAGCAAATTATTACTGCTATTAGTGTTTTTATTATTCATAGGATGTTTACTTAGCATCTGTAAAGTATTAGTCCCAAATTAAGTGACCATTTTAATTCCTAAGACTTATGATTAGGTATTACAGATAGCGTAACCTAAAACTCTTATTCATATTGCCACTGAACAGTTACAGGTAACTAAGTCTCCAAATGTTATCTTACTGCCATTGCTGGCTCTTTTTCCTGCTGGCCTATGGGAGATAAAAATAAGAAATTAGGAGAAGACAATGGGCGCTCAAAGAATTTCAGTTCTTGGATCAGCTTCCTTTCTTAGATTTCAGAGAACTTAATATTTTAGTTGGCCTTATGAATGTTAAGTGATTTTGTACTTTAATTTTGACCTATCAAAATGCACTTTTGCTTTCACTAATAATCCTTCTGATGTTTTCCTGAGTACATGATCAGCAGTAAGTTTTAAAGCAATGGTTGGGTGCAGTGGCTCACGTCTGTAATCTCAACACTTTGGAGGCTAGGTAGGTGCATCAGTTGAGCCCAGGAGCTCAAGAGCAGCCTGGGCAACATGGCAAAACCCCATGTCTACAAGTACAAAAAATTAGCTGGGTGTGGTGGCATGTGCCTATACTACCAGCTACTCAGGAGCCTGCTGTGGGAGGATCACTTGAGTCTGGGGAGGTTGAGGCTGCAGTGAGCCATGATTGTGCCACTGCAATCCAGCATGGATAATGGAGTGAGACCTTGCCTCAGAAAAAAAAAAAAAAAGAAGAAAGAAAGAAAGTTTTAAACCAAGACTAAGCCCAGTTCTGAAGGATGTATTTCTTATCTTTTATCTAACCAGCTACCCAACTCTTAAAAAGGCCTAAATCCATATTATAATTGTTTTATTCCCAAAGGAGTATAGATTTTGTATTCTGAGTTATTTAGATAGAAATTCTGTAAAATGTTGAGAGAAGGAATGTGCTTTATTTGCAGTTTTTAAAGGTTTGGCGGTCATGTGTCTGAGTCACTAATGAAACAAAGCTGTCTCTAGTAGAATTCTTAAGGACTGATTGTTTGAATCAGTTGTTAAACTAGGACTCTTGGTTGGGCTGAGTGCAGTGACTCACACCAGTAATCCCAGTGAAACAGGAAAAGTTCCCTTGTCTCCCTCACAGGGGTAGTGGCTCACCTCTTCAGTGTCCTGCTGCTCAAACCTCTAATGGGAGCATGCTCACGGACAGGTTGTGGAGCTCCGACCCCACGGCAGCATCTAGGGATGAATGCTTACAGCTCCTGAAGCCCCAGTAGGCGTGTGTTACAGTGTGCTTTTTTAGTTTTGCCATCTGTAGGTGGCTTGTGTTAGCTCAATTAGACCCTCTGCCGTATCGGAAGGAGAGAGGGCTTTCTGTATCCCGAGTTCTTGCCTTGGTGTACCGAAAAATCAGATCAAATGTGGGCTTGGAGAATGAGTGCGAGGTTTTATTGAATAGTGGAAGTAGCTCTCAGCAGATGGATGGGGAGACCGAAGGGGGATAGAGTGGGAAGGTGGTTTTCCCCTGAAGTCTAGCCGTTCTTGGCCAAACTCTGTGTCGTCTCACCATAGATGGCCTGCTGGCATCTGCAGATGTCTGCCGAATATGTTCCTCTCGCTGTCCAGCCACTTGTGTGTTCTTCCACTGGTGTATTCCTCTTAATGTCCAGCCGTGGCCAGGGTGGTCTTGGAAAATGTAACATTTAGGCACCAAAACTGAAATGCCAGTCCTTACCTAGGTCTGTGGGCACAGACTTGGGGGTGGAGCACTAGCCAGGGACCACGCCCTTCTCTACCCAGCACTTCCCTGCCTTCCCCTCCTGTATCACCGACCCTTTGGGAGGCCAAGGCAGGAGAATCACAAAGCCAGGAGTTCAAGACCAGCCAGGACAACACAGTGAGACCCTGTCTCTACAAAACAATAAAAAAATTAGGTGTGGTGGGCATGTGCCTGTAGTCCCAGCCACTTGGGAAGGCTGAGTTGAGAGGACCACTTGAGCCCAGGAATTTGAAACTCCAATGAACTGTGATCAAGCCATGGCACTGTAGCCTGGGTAACAGAGCGAGACCATATCTCTAAAAAAAAAAAAAAAAAAAACGAGGACTCTGACAACTAGTCCTAGTTGTCAGACTAGTAAACATGTACAAATTTGTGTTTACAGATTGCAAAGTAGTCATTTTCTTTGCAGATGTTTTTTGTGATTCAGTTATGTATCTTTATCAGACTGTAAGATGTTTCAGAAACAAAAGTATTACATAATCTTATTAAAACAGTTTCTTATAAAAATGTTCTCTTTTAGATTACCTCTCTAGTGACCCTTCAGCTGTTAACCCTGGTTGGCCATGACGATCAGCTTGATGGACCAAAATATAAATGCACAGTGTCTCTAGACTTCATCAGAGCTATTGCAAGGTAAAATGTCTTCAATTATGTAAATGAGATACTAAATATAAAAATTAGTGCTTTCCTAATGTAATGTCATTAGTCATGACATTTAAACATGAAAAAATCATGTATTTAAGTGCCAAGAATGAATAACTGCTACTATAGAATGAACTTTCTCAAATTTACAAATGACATATAATTGGGAGAAATAGCTAATATGTTAGAGAACAAACATCAAGATTCTGAAAGACCTTAATAGGCTGGAATAAATGATCCCATAGTAGCAAGGTAAGATTTAATGGACAGTTGGCTACAGAAAACTCTCTTGTATTGAAATAAGATGGGAGAAAGCTGACTTAAGTCCTAAATTTTTAGCTGACTACAAGGCTTTAAAAATCCTGACTTAGGTAACACTGATAGAAATATAGTGTCTAGGTCAGGGGACATAATCATTCTATTGTGTGTTGTCACAGGCAGATCAAATCTGGTGTGCTGTGCTGTGTTTAGAGTTTTCAGAGAGACAAATGGATACATGCTGAAGGGGCACGAGGAGAGTGGTAGAATGAGGAATTGTGTCACGTCCCTGACTGAAGGACAGAGTGTGAGAGAAAAGCCTTAGGAAGGACATGTGAACTGTCTTAAGTATTTCAGGGGTCTGTCATGTGCAAAATGGATGAAACTAATTCTGAGTAATTCTAGAGTGTTAGAAATTCTGGGGAAGAAAGTATATTTGTCAAAATGAAAGCTGTCTAAAAATACGAGTTTCCTTACAAAGAGGTGTACTTAGTGTTATGGAAAATGTTCAAACCATTTATATGAATAAGTGACTTCATCATACAGTTGCAGCTGGATAACAATCTGTCAGGACTGTAATGGAAGAGGTGATGAGTGTGTAGACTGGCAGGTTGAACAGGGCATTCCATAGACAGTGTGTTCCTAATCTTTTTGAATATGAAGATTCCATTTTAGCATCCTTTAAAATTAGTCATGAAAGTATTTACATATATTTCAAAATTAACAGTATATAGGCATGAGACATTATTTTTTTCAGCCTAAAACAGTGCTTGATAACAGTATAGATTTGCAGATCTCCTCTGATGATTAATTTTACAGCTTCTTGAGATTCTGAAGTCCATAGGTTGGCAGCTTCTCCCTGAAGCCTCTTCTGAATTAAAAGTGCTCTGAAAAATAAATAAATAATAAATTAGTGAATGAATGGCCAGGTGTGGTGGCTCACACGTGTATTCCCAACAGTTTGGGAGGCTGAGGTGGGAGGATTGCTTGAGGCCAGAAGTTCAAGACGAGCCACAACGTAGTGAGACCCCCATCTACAAAAAAATGTTTTTGAGTTCTGTGATAATATGATGCAGGTATTTACCACATTTTTGTGGCATATAGGCTCTAAAACATGAAGTCAAGGGTTTTAATGTTTCATTTTAATAAAACCAGGCAAACTTTTACACAGAAAATTGAACAGAAACTTATTTTTTAGTGTGTTAAGTATGATCACAAAGCAATTACTTCCTTTTAAAAAGCCATTATATTGGAACTTCTGTATCTAAGAGCCTCTATCCAAGGCATAAATTTGGAGGGAAGCCTATTTATTTCAAGGATTTTATTATTACTCTGAATGTGTTAGGTTGTGCCCCAGCATAATCATATGCAAAACAGAAGTTTGTGGGTTCCTAATATAGTGAATCTCCATTGAATCAGACCTAATTTGATGTTCCTTTAGTGCAGAGCATCACAGTGATGGATGCTAAACACATCCAGAGACATGCACTTTCATTTACCACCTTGCAAGCAAGAACTTTAGACCTGGAATCTTGGCATGGAACTTGGGGACTCTGTAACTTTCTTTTGTTTTCTTTACTGTTCCCTACTTCCCATGGGCAATATCCGTAGAATGAGCACCCGCTCCTCCCCACACCTGCCCTCTTCCATTCTCTCATCCCTGTGTTTTGTACTTCTTTTCTGCTGACTTTACCTTTCATTCTTTCCCTCCCTCCCATGTGCCCCATTCTTCTAATAGTCTTCCTCATTGCCTTAGGTAAAACCTGATTCCTTCTTTGGGATGCTGCTTCCCCTGGACTTATCTCTAGTTGTAGCAATGTATTTTCTCAAACCCTAATCCCTCAGGGTTGGAGGTCATTTCAGTGCCATCCTTTCTCTTGCCACTTCCAGACTGTTACTGCCCCCAACTTCTTATAAAAATGTGGACTTCCTTGAGACCCATGCAACCTGGCTCTATTTCCCTATTCTCCTTAAGACTGATTTTTGTCTCCCCAGCCATTCCACTTCATGTGTTGAAATAATAGGGCACCTGGTATCCAGACTTCTTTTCTACCTGAATTTTTTTTTTTTTTTTTTTTTTTTCTTTTTTTAGATGGAGTTTCTGGCTCTGTCACCCAGGCTGGAGTACAGTGGTGCGATCTTGGCTCACTGCAACCTCTGCCTCCCAGGTTCAAGCGATTCTCCTGCTTCAGCCTCCCATGTGGCTGGGATCACAGGCACACACTACCATTCCTGGCTAATTTTTAGCAGAGACAGAGTTTCACCATGTTGGCCAGGCTGGTCTTGAACTCCTGACCTCAAGTTGATCTGCCTGCATCAGCTTCCCAAAATGCTGGGATTACAGGCATAAGCCACTGTGCCCAGCCTCCACCTAAATTCTTGACTCTGTTTAAACCACAAATTCTAATGTCTGTGTTCATTCTGTTCAGTCTTCACTGTTTCACAGAACAAGGTTGAAACCATCAATTGAGAATTGAGCTACCTGTGCTGGTGGCCATCTTCTCTTACTTTCCTTTTTCAGCAGGATGGGTTTCCTCTTCCTAAGGTGGATTCTTCTACCTATGCTCTGAATTCCATCTCCTCCACTATCCGGGAACCTCTGTTAGTCTCGGCTGTTTGTCCTCTCAGTGGCACCTAACACTGTTGGCTACTCTTTCTTAAAACTCTCTTCTATTAGACATGATTCCACAGTATTCTGGTGTTCCTCTTTATTCTTTGGTTGTTTTTACTAACAAAGGTTATCTTTACCACCTGACCTTTAAATATAGCTGTTCCTTGAGGCTTGGCCCTAGGCTCTTTTCTCATATTACATTTTTTTCCCTAGGCAACTTGAGCCACACCCATGACTTCGACAATCATCTGTGTATTAATAATGTCCCTATTTTTAAAGACCAGATCTATTTTTTATAATATTCTTGACCTTTATTATTGTTTCCCAGCTATATTAATACATTTCCAAAACCGAACTTAGGAATTCTAACCTCTGCTTCAACCCGCCAACAAAAAGTGAAACATCTGGCTTTCCTCCAGTGTTTCTTATTTCAGTGATAAGCACTGCAGTCCGCTCTGTTGCCCAGGCCTGAAATTTGAGAGTCCTCCTTGACATCTTTCTCTCCCCAACTCGTAATATTCAACCATTTGGCCTATTGAGCTTACAAAGCCCCTCTTATTTGTCTCAATTTCATTCACTTATTATCATGATACTTTTATCACTCTAGATCAAGCCACCATCATCTCTTCTCTAGCAGTCTAATTGATCTTCTGTCTACTCTTATCCTCTTATAATTTGTTATCCATGCTGTAGCCAGAATGATTTTATAAAAATTTAATGTCACCCTGCTCCTTAAAAAAATTTAGTAGTTTCCCATAGCTCTTGAGATAAATAACAGAATCTTTTAAGTAACTTACAAGGCCCAAATGATCTGGCTCCTACCTGTGCCTAGCCCCATCTAGCACATACACCTTCTTTCCTCAGTATCTGCACTTTAACCACTGTGGCTTTTTTCCATTTTTTATATTCACCATTCTGCTTCCCATCCTTGTATATACAGCATTTTCCAGTTTCTCTTCTCCTTCACCTAGCTAACTGCTACATAACCTTTAGATTTCAGTTTAAATGTCTGCTCCTTAAAGACACCTTCTCACAAATACCACAGCCACCATCATCATCCCCACCCCATACCCCCCCCCCAACACACACACAATTTGGAAGTTCTCATTTTGTTCTTCATTATACTTAACAAGTTTTACTTAAATAATTGAATAATTAGAGTTCATCTTTCTTTCTAGAATATAAGCTCATAAGCTCAAAGCAGACTGTGTTTATGTCTATCACTGCCTTATCCTCAAACCTAGCACAGTGCTTTAAACTTAGTATGTACTAAATAAATATTGCATGTTTTCCTACAGTGATTAGCAGTAAAAATTCAGATGAAGGGAAACCATATGAATTTGTTTTGGGGGACAGCAAGAAGGAAGCTCAGAGACAGTCTCATTCCAAATCAAGGCTTGATGGGAGAGGAAGTCCTAAGGATAGTTACCAAAAAAAAGGAAGGTTGGCCTCATTCCAAACACCTGTGGCCCAAACAAATGAGATAAATGAGATAATAAGGATCACAGGATATAACCTAAATGTCTAAAATGGCAGTCAATCAATAGCATCATGTATTTTTATACAGTTACTGAAAATCACACTTTCGAAGGATAGTAACATGAGAAAATAACTCATGATGTGAGCTTAAGTGCATATAACAGTTCATATAAAGTTGTATATAAAGGAAAACTAGGAAACTATAAGGGAAGGGAGTAATGGTCAAAAGTCAATTGTCACCAAGAAATCAAGCAGAATTCTCTGATTTACTGATAAAGCAGTCATTTGTAGCTTTATCCAGAACACTTTCAGTAGTATGATGAAGTAGAAGTCATATTGTAGTACTTATGAGAAAGTAGATGTAGCAAAGAGAGAGAATGTTTTTCATTCATTTAACATTTGTTGTGTTGCCCATTATAAACAAAACACTGTGGTAGGCTTTGGGGAGATACAGCAACAAATATAACATAGCTATATCCTATTTTTTTTTTTTTGTTTTTTTTTTTTTGAGACGGCAGTCTCGCTCTAAGCCCGGGCTGGATGCAGTGGCCGGATCTCAGCTCACTGCAAGCTCTGCCTCCCGGGTTTACGCCATTCTCCTGCCTCAGCCTCCGGAGTAGCTCCGACTCCACACGGCGCATCCTGCCACCTCTCGCCCGGCTAGCTTTTTTGTATTCTTCTTAGTGTAGAGATGGGGTTTCACCGTGTTAGCAGGATGGTCTCGATCTCCTGACCTCGTGATCCGCCCGTCTCGGACCTCCCAAAGGTGCTGGATTACAGGCTTGAGCGCACCGCCGCCCGTGGCCTATCATCCTATTTTTTATTAGCTAATATTCTAGGATGGATTTATTTATTTATTTATTTATTAGTATTTATTTTGCTATAAAGGAGAGAGAGGATTTTTTTTTCCCTTTTTTTTTTTTTTTTTCTTTTGAGACCAGGAATCTCACTCTGTCACCCCAGGCTGGAGTCAGTGGTGGCATGATTCTCCGCTCACTGCAACCTCTGCTCAAGGTCAAGTGATTCTTCCTGCCTCAGCCTCCTGAGTAGCTGGGACTTACAGTTGGCGTGCACACACGCGGCCGGATAATTTTTGTTATTTTTAAGTTACGAGATGGGGTTCTTGCGCATGTTGGCCAGGCTCTGTCTCAAACCACCTCAGGTGATCCACCGGCTTCAGCCTTCCAAAGTGCTAGGTTTACAGACATCAGCCACTGTGTCTGGCCAAGAGAGAGGATTATAACTGCTAAAGGGGTTGTATGGTTGAGAGAGGGTTATTATTTATTTTTTAAAGATTTGAGCATATTTAAATGCTGACAGGAAAGAACAGATAGAGAAGGAGAGTTAATGATACAAAAGCAAGAAAGATTAATTTAAAGCACGCAATTACTGAAATGTTATATAAGCATGGGATTTAGAATTTGAGTTGCAAGAGCCCTGGATGAGAGAGCAGATCTTGCATTATAACAAGAGAAAAAGATGGATTCTGATGGAGCTGAATTTGGAGGTTTAGTGGCAAAAAGTTGAGGGAGTTCTGATCTGATGACTTCTATTTTCTCTGAGAAGGAGGAGACAAAATTGAGACTAAGGGGAGAAGTAATAGCAGTTTAGAGAAATCTGAAACATTTGAAATAGCTGCCATGGGGAATGGAAGAAACTGTTGAAAGGAAAGCAGTTTGTTGGGAGTGTTGAGGTTCTTGACCTTGAATTTACAATGGCACCAATCTGTGAGACTTGTGTTCTCCAACACCAATCCATATGCTAGAGACTGGGACAGCTAATAATTATAATTGAAATCACATCGTATTGGGGTTTTGCCAGGTAAGTTCAGTGGATTCCAGCAAGTAACCACGTGACCTGATGAATTATGGAGTTTAAGCTAGGAAGGCCAGGAAGGAAGTAAAGCCAGTCAGGGGCTAGTAGTTCAGTGCCTAGCACATAGATACTCAGTTAATGTTTGTAGATCAGGAAAAAATGAAAGCATTTGTGAACTGATTGTCCCAACATGTTCCAGATAGCAAAAAAGGAAGAAATTGGGGATCATAAGGTAGAATGTCTGAATTTATTTCTTTAGAAGTAGAGCATTTCTGAGTGTGATTATGAGAGTAGAAAAGGTTATTGGAGGTAAGAAATATATAGTGAAGTCACTAGGCTGACGCAGGACTTGGGTTGGAAAGGAAGACTGAACTGTACGCTAAATTACTCAGTGGCTAAGGGATAGCGACAGAGAGGGTGGGGATGGTGAGCAGAATGGTCTTAATCTCAGAGTAGCAGAGCTTTTTGCACAGGACACCAGCCCCACCTGACAGAACTGTCTGAGGGTACAGTAGAGAGTTAAACATTCATTGGAAGGAGCTGAAGAAAAGACTATGTCCTTTGCGGGGAGCCCAGTTTCAGTTAAGCCTGGAAGGGGAAAATTAACCATTCCTTGAAGAGATAGAGGATATAGAGACTACAGCGGAAAGGTTTAGACAGAGAAGCTGTAGGAAGCTGATTCTAGAAAGGGAACATAGAATTTGGAGATAGAGTATGAGAGACGGCAGATAACAGATGACTGAGAAGCTTACTAAATATTGTTCTTGGATTGTTCTTAATGTGAATGGTAGTTACACATTTTCAATTGTTTTTCTTCCACAGTCAGTGGGAAGGCACTATAAGATAAATTGAGGTTACAACTTAAAGTTTTATGGTCGCAAGTTGTCAGAAAAAAAAATGTAAAAAAAACTCAAACTCAAACTGCCCACAACAGTAAAAGGAAACAAAATAGTATCCTAAAAGAAAATATTTTAATGAATCAACAAAATGAAATAGAGGGATAAAGGCAAAATTAAATCCTTAAATATATGCCATATAATTAACTTGTATTAACGTATTCTAAATTCTGATTTAAGAATTACTCCTAGGGGCCGGGCGCGGTGGCTCAAGCCTGTAATCCCAGCACTTTGGGAGGCCGAGACAGGCGGATCACGAGGTCAGGAGATCAAGACCATCCTGGCTAACACGGTGAAACCCCGTCTCTACTAAAAAATACACAAAATTAGCCGGGCGAAGTGGCGGGTGCCTGTAGTCCCAGCTACTCGGGAGGTTGAGGCAGGAGAATGGCATGAACCCAGGAGGCGGAGCTTGCAGTGAGCTGAGATCCGGCCACTGCACTCCAGCCTGGGCGACAGAGCGAGACTCCGTCTCAAAAAAAAAAAAAGAATTACTCCTAGGAAAATTGCCACCACACTATTTGTGTTTACTATATTTCTTTCCAGCTGGTTACTTGAGCAAATAATTCATTTATGTTCTGTGGAAGAATCTCCCATAGTATATTGAAAGTTATCCAAAGTTTAAAATTGTACTTACATGACTCTAATATACATCTGTGGCGATGGAAAGCCAGGGAACATCCATGCAAATCACGCAGTTCTCTTGTAAGTTATACCTTTCTTTAAAGAGGATTGTCTGTCTTCAAGTACTTTAAAGCACAAAGTTATCTTTGGGATGTGTGGCATATTTTTTTATGTTGCCCCTGTGGTTATTCTAACAAATTCTGCCATGTCTTAAAATAATATATGTGAGATCAAATGGCAAGTTACATATTTATATTGGGGGTGAAGGAATGGTAGAGGTAGTGACACATCTTGGGAAGTAAATGTTTCTTAAAGGAGTGATCTTATATTCAATTCCTGATTTATTTATTTTTTTAATCTAAAACTCTTACTATATGATTCAGTTTGCATGAATACTTACCACCGACAAGCACAGAAAGGGAATATAGTGAAAGTTTTATGAACATTTAAGTTGCTTAGTGTTTTTAAGTCACTCCATTCATTCTGTTAAATCTGTTCTATTATTACTTTTATTGTACAAACTATGCTAATGCTATAGTAACACAAATAGATTTCTCAAAAAATAGAGAAGTCCTGCAAACATCACAATATTTTCATTTGTTTGTGCTCTCTTCTAGTACTAGTCCATTAGACAAACATTTCTCTGCAGCCTTTACAACTTATTTGCAATTCTTTCTTCTCCCTTTCTCCCTTAATATTGCTGGTATATCTTCATATTGATCATTTTGTATGGCTGTATAATATTTCATCAAATAATGTATTGTAATTTATGGATTCTCCTAGTATTGGCATTTAAGTTGTTTTAATCTTACCTGCTTCAAAAATTTCATTTTCACCCAAGTCCAGGCAAAAAAAAAAAAAAAACAGCAACACAACATTAAGTCCATTTTACTGTATCAGTTTAGGTTTATAACCTAAGACTCAAAGTCATTGTGGAGAAATGTGCCTGGAGAGATGTACAAATACCACTTGCCTTTTTTGTCCGTGGTTAAAAGTAGTCTATTCATTTCCTTTCTATGGTCCTCTAAATAAGATCTTTTCAATCAGTATCATGATTTTTTAAAAATCATGGGTTGGCCGGGCGCGGTGGCTCATGCTTGTAATCCCAGCACTTTGGGAGGCCAAGGCGGGCAGCACCTGAGGTCAGGAGTTCGAGACCAGCCTGGCCAACATGGTGAAACTCCATCTCTACTAAAACTACAAAAATTAGCCAGGCAGGTTGGCACATGCCTGTAGTTCCAGATACTTGGGAGGCTGAGGCAGGAGAATTGCTTGAACCAGGGAGGCGGAGGTTGCAGTGAGCCGAGATCACGCTACTGCACTCCAGCCTGGGCGACCGAGCAAGACTCCATCTCAAAAACAAACAAAAAAAATCATGTGTCAAAAGTCCTTTGGTGCCCATAAATTTGGGTGTTTCTAGAGTTGAATGAAAGAAAAACATATAAAATAACATTATGATTTAATAACCATACTTTTGCATCTTTATGCATAAGATTTTTTTTTAACTATTTTTAGTTCTACAGGATTGTTTGGCAGTATTTTTATACCATTTGGAAAGGCTTAGTATTCTTCAGAGAGACACTATTACAATGAAGCAAGGTATTCTTCAGTCCAATATTAGGTACCACAATAGCCATAGCATCTCTTTTAGCTATTTTAAATGTGTTTTCATAAGCAGTATCTATAGTTCCCCATTCCACATTTTGAAAAATATTTGGTATGTCAGTCATTTGCTTAGAAACTTTTTTAGAAAGTATATTGCAAAATGATAGACAAAAACATTAATTGATGATGGTTTAATAAATAAGAGCATGCAATTAGTGAATCTCTAAAAGGCTGTTCTCACATGGATGATTATTTTTGCAGAATTGAATACTTAAGGCTTTAATTTTATACTTATTGCTAGATCATTATATCCAATTATTTTGACCATTTATTCAAATAATAAACCTCCAAGTCTGAATATTTATAGTGAAGAATGAGTTTGGTGAAAGGAGAATAATTATATGTCTCTCTCTCTGCTATTTTATTCTGCCTGCCATGAGAGTACAAAAATATACATTCACATCGTCTGTTTGTTGTATCGTGTTCTTGGATCATACAGATTTAGTTACAATACACACACAGGTCAGCCAGCGTTAAAAGACTGAAAAGAATGAAAACTACAAATGAGGACAGATGAGCTATGCATTATGTAATGATAAAACAGGTGTCTCAGAAGATAAACAATGTTCAGAAGCAAAGAAGATTTAAATACTTTTGAATCTCTAATTACTTTATTCTGGATATTAGACAAAAAGCAAATAGCTTTCAAATGAAGTCTAAACTTTCTGTAGTACAATTGAAGTACAGAATGTTGAATAGCTCTAGCTTCGTTTACTTTTTTTTTGAGAAAGGCAAACTTTGTGCATGGCAAAAAACTTTAAAAAATTGTGTTCGTAATAACATTTTAAAGAATTAAGGTCAGTCCTACCAGGGTGCATTTAATAGTACTATAGGATTTTTAGCATTAGTCGTGAATTATTTTGCATGTGCTTTCCAGAATCATACAAAGCTGAGCAATCTAGGGGTGAGAATGCTAACATATTATCTGTTTTTGTTTTTAGGACGGTGAACTTTGACATAATAAAATACTTGTATGATTTCTTGTGAAAACAAGCTTCAAAGCCATATGGACACTGTGACAATGACTAAGCCAAGCTGTGTTCATCCAACTACTTAACTGGCCAAGGAGAGGAGTTCTTTGGCTCTACTGGATTTGTCCAAACAGGTGCTGGCCCAGCATGGAATCTGATGAAAATATTCTGATTGGTCTGGGTGGATGTGAGCAGAAGACTATTTACCAGGGACCCTGGAGTATTTGGAAGCAACGTGTTAATTATAAACAGCAGGGTTTGAGCACAATCTGTTCTACTCTTAATGATGTTATCTTAACACTGATATTGCCTGAAACCCATTTACTTAGGACTACATTTTGCTCTGTGAACTATCCCCTGCGCTTTGAACGTGCCAGCAGCCCTTGTTTATATGCCCATTCTTTTCACTTCCTCTCCACAGGAGCCTCTGCAGTCGCTTGCCAAAGCAGATTTTCCTAAGGCCACTGTTTTAAAAGATCATAGTTGCAAAATATAATAAATACAAGCTTTTTAAAATCCAAGCTTGTATGTGCTTATCTTTTCACTTGCTTTTCTCAAAAGGCAAGGTACTTTGATCAGAAACAGACCAACTTTCCCTCTTTCAGCCTACTTGATAACTGTGGTATGCTTGTATAAGGTTTATCTGGTCACTTTCTTAAAATTAGCTACCCAACCCAGTTTTTTTTTTTTTTTTTTTTTTTATCAGTATCATGATTTTATTTTCTTTCTTTCTCTTTTTTAAAATCACTGACCTTTAAGAGTTCCACAATATATTTCTTTCCTGTTGTATCACTTGTGAACTTTGGTTTTGATTTTCTTGTCCATATTTTTGAAGAAGTTTTCTTTTACCATTTGAATACTTGAAAATTATTTTAAGCAGACTTAAAGTTCTTAATTATAAAGCCTAGTGTAAATTTCAGTGGCATTTTATTTCTTTTTTTGAAGAAAAATTCTCACAATAGGCACTTTTAGTGTAACTATCTGGTTCAAAGAAAGCAAGTAGTTATCTACTATTTAGAGGTAATGAGTTAGGGAGAAAAGGAATGCAATTCCTTTCACCTTCCTACATAAATAAGACAGACTTTCTTGCCCAAAGATTGACATCCACAGCAAGTGATAGAGCATCCTCACTGTAAGTCTCTTGTCCCACAGAAAATGAAGTTTGTGTTTCACAAGATGTTTGGAGATGCCAGGATCAGGGAAAAGCCATGTGTAGTGTGGATTCTGGCTTAGTTTCCTGCATGTAGAAATCCATGTTACCAAGGTGTAGAAAACAATTTGGGTAGCTGATTGAAGGAAGAGCAACACGGCCTAGGATAGCTTTCAGCCCCTCATATTTTGTTTCACAGATGCATGTCTGCTGTTCAGCCTGTCACAGGTAGAACAAGTCTGTATTTTAAGGGAAGAACTCTGGGATATCAGAGGAGGGGAGAAGTTATCAAATAGGAAACTAGGGAGAAGGATAGAAAGGAGGTGAAGTTTCCTGTAAGTGACTATGCATCCATCCTCACAGCTGGTCACCTGTCTCCTGCCCAGTGCATTTCCTCTCCTGTACTGCCCCAGCTTGTTACCAGCCCCAGATGTGGTTTCCCTGCATAACACCTGTAACCAGATTTTCCCTGCCCCTGACAGGGTCATCAGAACTTTCCTGTTTTGTAATTTACTTTCTAATGGCTTGCTAAATGACTCACTAGCTAATTTGATTAATTGATTTAAATGAATACTAACAGAGCTTAATATGGATGCTGGCATTTTAACAAGGGTCATCTGCAAGTAGAATTCTCTAATTGGAAGATATGAATCTCCAATTACAAGAGGGAATCCAATAATGAGAATTATGCTGCCCGGTAGGCCAGAAATTTCTGTTGAGAGGAGGCACTTAAATTATACTCAGCATCTACTCTACCTAGGTCTAAAAGTAATTTAGGTGGTAGCAGAAGAAAGTTACTAAGCTGTAGGTTTTTAGATTATACATGGGTGGTCCTCCATTTTATAAATGTCTTCTTTCAATTTCGGTGAGCCAGGTATACATAGGTGGAGATGTTACTCCCTCTTCCTTCTTTCTTTCAAGTCATTTTCTTTATTTATTTATTTATTTTTTTTTTTTTGAGAGGGAGTCTCAAGCTGTCGCCCAGGCTGGAGTGCGGTGGCGCGATCTCCACTCACTTCAAGCTCTGCCTCCCAGGTTCACGCCATTCTCCTCCCTCAGCCTCCCTAGTAGCTGGGACTACAGGCGCCCGCCACCACGCCCGGCTAATTTTTTCTTTTTTTTGTATTTTTAGTAGAGACGGGGTTTCACCATGTTTGCCAGGATGGTCTTGATCTCCTGACCTCGTGATCCGCCTGCCTCAGCCTCCCAAAGTGCTGGCATTACAGGCGTGAGCCACCGCACCCGGCCTTTTTTTTTTTTGAGACGGGGTCTCGCTCTGTCGCCCAGGCTGGAGTGCGGTGGCGCGATCTCCGCTCACTGCAAGCTCTGCCTCCCTGGGTTCACGCCATTCTGCCTCAGCCTCACGAGTAGCTGGGACTACAGGCGCCCGCCACCTCACCCGGCTAATTTTTTGTATTTTTAGTAGAGACGGGGTTTCACTGTGTTAGCCAGGATGGTCTCGATCTCCTGTCAAGTCATTTTCAAGCCCATTTCAAGCTTTCATTAATGCAGCAATTCCTTTCAACAACTCTGGAAGGGATGCTGATCTACCAAGCCTCATTTCATTAGTCATAAAGTGGTCAAAGTCTGGATACCAAGATAGCAGTTGAGACTCCAGGCTCTGGAATCCTTGGATCAAATACCAGCTGTATTGCTACTGGGTGTCTGGCCTTAGGCAAGTTATTTAACCTATCTATGTGACTGTTCTCACCTGTACAATGGAAAGTAGAATTTACCTCATAGCATTTTTACAGGATTAAATAAATTAATATATCTAAGGCAGTAGTTTTCAACTAGGGAAATTTTGCCCACCAGCAAACATTTAGTAATTTCTGGAGACATTTTTGGTTGTCACAATTGGGTGTAGGGTGGGGAAGGGTAAAGGCCAGGGATGCTGCTAAATACAGTAGTCCCTGCTTATCCATGGTTTTGCTTTCCCTGAGTTTAGTTACCCTCTGTCATCCTCAGACTATGGTCTGAAAATATTAAATGGAAAATACCAGAAATAAACAGCTCATAAGTTTTAAACTGCATGCTTTTCTGAGTAGTGTGACAAACTCTCATGCTGTCCTGCCTAGGATGTGAATCATCCCTTTGCCCAGCCTGTCCATGCTGTCTATACCACCTGCCAGTGAGTTGCTCAGTAGTTGTCTAGGTTATCAGATTGACTCTTGCAGAGTACCTCAGTGCTTGCATTCAAGTAACTCTTATTTTACTTAATAATGGCCCCAAAGTGCAAGAGTAGTAATGCTGGCAATCTGGATATGTCAAAGAGAAGCTGTGAAGTGCTTCCTTTAAGTGAAAAAGTGTAAGTTCTCAATAAGGAAAGAAAAACATCATATGCTGAAGTTGCTAAGAATGTGGTAAGAATGAATCTCCGATCTGTGAAATTGTAAAGAAGAAAACAAAATCATGCTAGTTTTGCTGTTGTATCTCAAACTGCAAGAGTTGTGGCCACAGTGCATGATAAGTGCTTAGTCAAGATGGAAAAGGCAGATGTGAAGCAAAATGTGTTCAAATTATGGTAATCAAGTTCAGTGCTGTTAGAGGTTTTAGCCATCCACTGGAGGTCTTGGAACTTACTGCTCCTGTGGATAAAGGGGGACCACATCCCATAACAGAATAATCTGACCCTCAAATGTCGCTTGTGCAGAGGTTGAGAAACCCTGATCTAAGTAAGGTATCTGGCACAGAGTAATTGTTCAATAAAGCTATTATTATCCTGAAATGTGTATTTGTGACCTAGAAAGGAAGTAAACGAGGGAATGTGACATTCTTACTAGAAAGAGGCACATCCCCTTTTTACTGTAATCTTACCTCATACCTAGAAAAATTATTTCTTGTTTAAATTTTGGAGTTACTCAAATGGACACAGTACCTTGAATTTTAATTTTTAGAACTGAAGTGTTATCTACTGGGTTCTAATCTGTACACAGATTTCATTACTTACTTTTCAATATCCTGTGGGATAGGTCAAAGGTATAGCTGAGAATAATCAAGTAAGAGAGCAGGTGACTGAGGACTTAACATTTTTTGCCCTCAAGGTGTACTGGCTGAACAATTAGTGGTATACCTCCAATGGATATAGTTAACCAACAACTGATTAATGTAATTAAGATGGTCTGGAGCATGAAAAACTCAGACTGTAAAAAGCCTACTCAGTCTCTCCAAAGTATGCATCACTCTGCTTGCACATTCCAAAGAAAAGTCAGGGGCTAAGTCCAGGAATAACGCATCTCCTATCACATTAAGTACTCAATAAGTATCAAACATAGCAGATGAAATTCAGAAACTGTCTCATGTGTAATCAGAGCTGTAATAGTGTCCTCCATTGCTACCTGAAGTCTCACACTATTGTGTACCATAATTGTTTGCATTTTATGCCTTCAGCCATAGGCAGAGGCTTGGAGTTAATTTGACCAGAGGTTGATATTATTCAGCTTCATCTCCTACATTTAGAAAGCTTCATCTACTACAAAGTATGACTGCCTATCATGTGAATAGTTTAGATAATTTTGCATATAATTTCACTCTGCTGACACACGTTGCTTTCAGAAATGCTTAGTAGAGCTCAACAAAATCTTTCCTATAAAGACAACATTTCACTCAAGTTTGTCATTAAATGCCCTGAATACACAGTTAATGTTCATTTTCCAGCAGTGGCACACATTCATGAGACACAGTGTGAGAAGTAGAAATTTGGTAGAGCAGAGGAAATTATAATCAATTCATTCATAACTGCATGTTGATGCACAGTAATGATGGGAATTTTAGAAAGCATTCAACTGTTCAAGTAAATAGTCGTAGCTTTGGCATGATGGAAAGAGCATGGGTTTTAGAGGCATTGGAGATTTGCTTGGGTGTTAGATAAACCGTAATCCATTTCATTTTTCTTTCAAGGAGTTGAGGGTTTGATTTAATGGCAGTTTCCCTAAAAGTATTTAATTCAACAGATTCTAAATACTAGTTATGTGCCAGGCATTGTGTTAGGTGAATGGGATACATGACTTATACAGAATGAGAGATTTCTGGCCTGGATTATAGGTACTATCAGCATTGGTAGGGTCATTCTCTGAAACAGAAAATCTTGGGGGAGGACTAGGTCTGTAGGGGTGGAGAAGATTATGAGTTCAGTTGCCATTAAAGTGGTTGTGAGAAATCCAAGTGGAAATGTGAAACAGGTAGTTGGATCTAGATTGGAGATAAGAGTTGCTGCAAGTGTAAATGTAGACATCACGAGGATAGAGATGGTTATTTGGTGATTTAGAGGTCTTAGTCCTTAAAGTGGTATCCATCACTTGGTGAGGGAGAAACCATGTTGAAGTGAGTTTAGGAAAATATATAGAAAGTGATCGTCACCATTGTTCTTCAAGAACTACAAGTTGTATTTTTTTTTTTTTTTTTCAAATAACAGTTCTCCACTATTCATATAACCCTGATTCTCTTCAGCATGTGAAGTGGCAGTAGGAGACATGGCTAAATCTTATTTAGTATCTAGCTCAGGAAAGAAAAATCAAATCCTTTTACAGTCTTAGTTCTATGGAGAATGTTAGATTACATGGGCTTTCTATGTGCTCTCTCCACTTCCTCATGTCATGGTGACTAGGTTCTGAGGCCAGCATCCCAAGAGAAACAGCAGATGCTGCATGGCCTTTTCGAACCTAGCCTTTGAAGTCACAGAGCATCACTTTTGCACCATTCTGTTTGTTGAGGCAGTGATAAAGGCCTGCCTATACTTAAAAGGAAGAGAATTAGACCCATCTGATGTTAAAGAACTTGGAGACATGCTTTAAATCACCACACAGAACATAGAAGGCTGAAAACAATACTATGGGATGCAGATCTCAAAATCTGAATTAGTATGGCAGAGACTGCTGGTTGTCCATGCCTATCCTTCCCCCAAGTATCTTACCTATCTGCTTCCAAAACACAGGAATTCTGACTGCAAGAAGGCCAATGTGATCAGAACACAGGAAACAAGGGTAATTGTGGTAGTAGATGGGATCAGAAGTGATGGGGGACCAGGTTGTGTGTGGCAGGTCATTGAAAGACTTTGGTTCTTATTCTGTGTGAGTTGAGAAGCACTGGAGATATTTAAGCAGAGGGGGTCAAATCATCTGCCTTAGATTTTGAAAAGGATTACTGAATACTATATTGAGAATAGGCTATAGGGAGTCAAAGGAGAAAGCAGGAAGATCAGCTAGAAGGCTATTAAAATAATACAGGTGAGAAATAATGGCACAGATAAGGGTATTAGCCGTGCAGGTGGTGAGAAGTTGTCAGATTCTGGATATAATTTGAAAGAAACTTATATAGGACCTGCTAATTAATTGAATATCAGTTGTGAAAGAAGAAAGTCAAGGATGACTTTGGGGTTTTTAACCTGATCATCTGGAAGGGTGGGGTTGACCCTAGGTGAGAGGAAGACTGGATGAAGACTGGGGTAAGAGGGATAGAATCAGGGCTTTGGGTATGGACAGAGCAAGTTGGAGATATCTATTAGGTATCTGCTATGGTTTGAATGTTTGTGTCCTTCAAAAATTCATATGTTGAAACTTAATCACCAATATAATAGTATTACATGAAGGTGGGGCCTTTCGGGGGTTATTAGGTCATGAAGGCTCTGCCCTCATGAGTGGATTAGTGACCTTGTAAAAGAAGTGTGAGGGAGCTCTTCACTCCTTTTTGCCCTTCCATTTCCTGTGCCATGTAAGGACACAACATTCATCCCTTTTGCTGCTTTGCCCTTCTGACCTTCTGCCATGTGAGGAAATAGTGTTCCTCCCCTGCAGTGGACACAGCAAGGCATCATCTTGGAAGCAGAGAGCAGCCCTCACCAGGCATTAGATCTGCTGGTGCCCTGATCTTGGACTTCCAAGCCTCCAGAACTGTGAGAAATAAATTTTTATTATTTATAAATTATCCAGTCTCAGGTGTTTTGTTATAGCACCATGAATGCACTAACACTGTATCTAAATGGAGATACTCAAGGAGGCAGTTAGATAAGTCGAGTTCAAGATATAAACTTGAGGATTGTCAGTACCTAAATGGAACTATATAAGGGAGATCTGTGTGTGTGTGTGTGTGTGTGTGTGTGTGTGTGTGTGTGTGTGTGTGTGTGGCTAGCTCCTCTGGGTTACAAAACTCCACCTATTCACTGGAAAAAGCTGAGCTCCTGCACAAGTGCACTCAGCTCCTCTAGAAAGTATACCTCCGTCCCTGGGGAGTCACTTCTAAACTGTTAGGACTCTGTGTTAGTCTTTTCTATGAAGAAGTAGGATTTATGATACAATTGAAGTTTTTTTTTAATACTAAAATTTCAAAAACCAAGTTACTAACTTGTATTACTAAAATTTCAAATGAGAGCCGGGCGCAGTGGCTCACACCTGTAATCCCAGCACTTTGGGAGGCCGAGGCGGGGGCAAATCACCTGAGGTCAGGAGTTCGAGACCAGCCTGGTCAACCTGGCAAAACCCCATCTCTACTAAAAATACAAAAAAATGAGCTGGGTGTGGTGGCGTGCACCTGTAATCCTAGCTACTTGGGAGTCTGAGGCAGGAGAATCACTTGAACCGCAGAGGTTGCAGTGAGCTAAGATTGCACCACTGTACTCCAACTTGACAGAGTCTCACTCTGTCACCCAAATAAATAAATAAAAATAATAAATGAAATTTCAAATGGCCCTTGCAATATTAAGATAAAGGAAAATGGCAGGAGAGAAGTGGGTGGGTCACAGATTTAGTTATATCAATATATACATGGCCAGCCCAGACAAAATTACTTCATAATACTTCACTTACAGATTAAATGTGCTAATTAAATTCCAAAAGCTTATTGTTTTAAAGTGTTTCTTATTACCAAGCATTGACTTTATCATTTCTGAAGTATAAAAAATATGCTGAGTTTATCCATTAAGTATAAAGATTCCCTCTAAGTAGATGTAAGTAGAGAATATTTGGTTATTAGTTCTTAACATTTTTTTTCCTGAAAATATCTGTATTTTGTGAGATTTTGCCATAATCATGATAAATTCATCATAGATCACACTCAGCAGAGTATGTGCTTCAAGTTATGGTTCCAGATTTTGGATTGATTTGCACTGATTCTCTTTCTTCATGTCCATTGTGGTCAGTGACATTCAGGAGGCTGAACAGAGTGAGACTGACAGGCCTATCTAATAATTAATACAATAAAAACCAAATAGCTAGAAATCTAAGGCAAGATGGATGACTGGAAATCAAAGAAAGATAGCATATGAGCATTTACTTACCTGGGGCAGCACTAGGTGTTATATAGGCTGGTAAGAATTTAGCTAAAAAATGTTTGGTAGATTTGGTAACTACCAAATATTTGAGAATTAGACAATATGCTTCTAAATAGCCCATTGGCCAAAGAGGTTGCCTCAAGAAAAATTTAAAAGTACTTTGAACTAAATGAAAATGAGAATGGAACATATTAAAGTTTGTGAGAAGCTGCTAAACCAATGCTTAGTGGGAAATTTATAATATTAAATGCAAATATTAAGAAAAGAGAAAAATCTAAACTCAAGTTTCTCCCTTAAGAAACCAGAGAAAGAAGAGCAAATTAAATTTAAAACAAGTGGGAAGAAGGAAATAATATTCAAGTAGAAATTAATGAAATTAAAACAAAAACAGAGAAAATCAATAAAACCAAAAGCTGGTTATTCAAAAAGATCAATAAAATAGATAAATCTCTAGTCAGGCTAACCAAGAAAAAAGACACAAATTACCAATATTAGGAATGATAGAAAGGGCATAACCACTGACCCCACAGACATTAAAAGGATAAAAGGGAAGATTATAGACAATTCTATGATCATAAATTTCATAATTTAAGTCAAAAGAACCAATTCCTTATCAGGCACAAAAAGCACAAACCATATAAAAAACTGATAAGTTGTTCTTCATCAAAATTAGAATTTTTTTCTTCTTCAAAAGATACTGTTAAAAGACAAGCCACAGACTGGAAGAACATGTTGACAAAATACATAGGTCTGGTATCCACAATACGTAAAGAACTCACACAATTCAATAATAACCCATTACATTTTTGAGAAAATATTTCTAAAGATACCTTATCAAAGAAGATATAAAGATGGCAGATAAACACATGAAAAATATTCAACATCATTAATCAATATGAAAATGCAAATTAAAACCACAGTGAGATACCATTGCACACCTATTAGGATGGCTAAAGAAAGCAAACAAACAACAAACTGACACTATCAAGTTCTGACAAGGATGCAGAGCAACCAGAACTCTGAATGTTGATGTCAGCAGGGATGCCAAACGGCGCAGCCATTTTAGAAAAGAGTTGACCAGTTTCTTAAAAAGTTGAACATACAACTTACCATACAACTCAGCAGTTCTACTTTAAGGTTTATTTAAGAGAGATCAAAACAAAACAAAAAATGCACTTGAATGTTTATAGTGTTTTTTAACCGTAATAGCAAAAATCTGGAAATGACCCATCAGCTGGTAAACAGAAACTGGTACATTCATACAATGGAATATTACTAAGCAAAAAAAGAACAAACTACCAATACATGGATAAAACTAAAATGCATTATGCTAAGTGTAAAAAAGTCAGATTCGTGCTGTATTATTCCATTTTCTGACACTTTGGAAAAGGCAAAGCTATAGGGATAGAACACAGATCAGTCGTTGCCAAGTCCTAAGGATGGAAGATTGGATGGCAGAGTCACTAGGGAACTTTTTTGTGGGGATTGAGATGTTCTGTGTCTTGACTGTGGTGGAAATAAGTGACTGTGCATTTATCAAAATTCAGAGAACTGTGCATAAAAACAGATGAATTGTATGTAAATTTTATCTCATACAACTAGATTTTTAAAGAAAGAGAGAATATGATACACTGATTCCAAGGAACACCATTTAAATATAAAGGCACAGATAAGCAGAAAGTGAAATGTTGGAAAGATATATCATGGAAACACTAACCAAATAAAAAGATAGGCTGGCTTTACTAATATCAAAGTAGATTTGCTTTAAGCCAAGCAATGAAAAAGGGACATTTCATAATGAATAAGGAAGGTAATTCTAAATCTACAATAATTGTTTGAGTTTGTAGTATCCTCTCAGCAACTCATAAAACAAGCGCACACACACACACATACACACACACACTCACACAAATCAGTAAATACAGAAGATTTAAACAACACATAACCTGACCTAACTGAAGTTTATAGGACATTATATTCAACAGTTGCAGAATGCACACTCCTTTCAAGTGCACCAGGAATATTGACCGAAATAGAACACAGTAAGTCTCACAAATTCTAAAGTATTGTATGATGTATATTCTCTACCTGCTGCAGGATTAAACTAGGAAGCAATAATAGATAACTAGCAACCCCCAATTGTTTAATCAAAACCTTCTAAGTAACCTGTAGGTCAAAAAAAGAAATCACAATGGAAATTAGAAAATACTTTAAACTTTAATTAAAATACAACATAAAATTCAAGGGATTTGGCTAAAGTAGTGCTTAGAGAAAATTGAGATCTTTAAATATATACAATTAAAAGAAGATTTTAAATCAGTGATCTAAACTTTCATCTCAAGAAGCTGGCAAAGAACAGTGATTTAAGCCAAATAAGTAGAAAGACAAAATAAAAAGTAGAAATAAATAGAAAACAAATGGGAAATAGAGAAAAATCAACAGAAGACAAAGGGAGTCTTTGAAAATATTAAGAAAATTGATAAATGTCTAGCAAAGTAATAAAAAGAAGAAACACAAATCAGTAATATTAGAAATGAAAATGGGACAATACTATAGACTCCACATACCTCAAAAATAAAAGAAGAGCATATCATTAAAAATGCCAAGAAATTTGGCAACTTAAATGAGCTGAAGAAACTCTTTAAAAATCACTTTCCAAAACTGGCACAAGAATAACCAATATCTGTCGATCAAATCAATTTCTTTTTTCTTTTTTTTTTTTTTTACTACTGGTATT
>NW_016803115.1:471561-473905 GCF_001698545.2 Rhinopithecus bieti
ATCAGAGATGCAAATCAAAACCACAATGAGATACCATCTCACACCAGTTAGAATGGCAATCATTAAAAAGTCAGGAAACAACAGGTGCTGGAGAGGATGTGGAGAAATAGGAACACTTTTACACTGTTGGTGGGATTGTAAACTAGTTCAACCATTATGGAAAACAGTATGGCGATTCCTCAAGGATCTAGAACTAGATGTACCATATGACCCAGCCATCCCACTACTGGGTAGATCAAATCAATTTCATAAATAGTTCCTCCAACAAAGTACATTCCAAGATTAGACAGCTTCACTAGCATAGTCTACTAAACACTTAAGGAAAAAGTAATACCGACATTTCACAATAAGGCAAGAAAAATAAATGAAAGGCAGAAATATTAGAAATGAGGAGTAAAGTTATCTTTGTGTATGTAGAAAATCCAAAAGAATATACAAACAAAATATAAGAACCAATATTGTGTTTCCATATAGTAGCAACAAACCATTGGAAATTAAAAGTATTTATTGATTGGATCATAAAAATAAATAGAGGTACTTAAAGATATGCAATACCTTTACACTGTAAAAAAAATTACAAAATATTTCTGACAGATATTTTTAAATACTTAAATGAATGTTCATGGATTAGAAGACTCAATATTGTTATGTTAACTATTACCAGACTGATTTATCTTGTCAATGCCATCCCACTCAGAATCCCAGTAGGTTTTTTGTGGAAATCGACAAGCTGATTTGATAATTTGTGTGGAAAGTAAAGGAACTAAAATTGACAAAACAATTTTGAAAAAGGAAAACTAAATTGGAAGACTGACACTGCCTAATTTCAGAGCTTATTATAAAGCTATAGTAATCCAGATGGTGTAGTACTAATGTAAGAGTAAACATATAGATTAATGGAATGAAATAGTGTCCAGTAATAAGTCTACACATTTACAACCACCGGATTGATTACATAGGCACTAAAGCAATTTAATGGGGAAAGAATTATCTTTCAGTAAAGAACTCGAGCAAATCTTGACACCTCTCTCATACCATACACAAAAAAATAATTTTAGATTATTTTAGAGCTAAACAAGGAGGTAAATATTCTAGGGGAAGAAATGAGAGAAAGTATCTTTATAATCGATGTAGATAAAATTTTCTTTAAACGAGTACTAACTATAAAGGAAAGGAGTGATAAATTGGACAAAATTAAACTTAGGAAGTGCTATTTATCCAAGATATTAAGAGTGAAAAAGCAAGCCATAGACTGGGAGATAATTTTGCATTACATATATCTGACGAAGACCTACTATCCAGAATACTTAATGCCTATAATTAATAACAAAAGTCAGCCCAATTTTAAAATGGCCAAGAACTTTAAGAGACACATCATACAAAAGAATTTCTGAATGGATAATTAGCATATGAAAAGATGCCCAACATTATTATTCATCAAGAAAAGGCAAATCAAAACCACAATGAGATAACACTACACACTCTCCAGAATAGCAAAAATTAAAATGCCAAATTGAGTGCAGCAATTGCAAGTCCTATACGTTGCTGATGGGAATGTAGTAAGCTATTTTAGGAAACTGGCAGTTTCCTTGAAAGATCAACTTATGCCTACCTCCTGATCCAGCAATTTCAGTCCTGGGTTATCCTTAAAAGTTACGAGTGTTTTTGCCTACCAAAAGATGTGTGCAAGAATGCTTCACAGTGGCACAAACTGGAATAAAGCAAATATTGATCAATAGAATAAAAATTGTGTGTTATAATGAAAACCAATACAACAATGTGTATAAATCTCACAGACATTATGTTGAGCGAAGTAGGCCAGAAACAGGAGAAACTAATCAATCCATGGTTATCCTAATAGTGGTTACCTCAAAGTGTGGTGGTAGTGGTGGCATTGCTAACTGAAAGGGGATATGATAGAGCTCTTTGGAGTGATGAAAATATTGTATATCTTGATCTGAGTGGTGGTTACACTGGTGTATATGAAAATTCAGTTGAGCTGTACACTTCAGATTTATGCAATTTATGCATTCCATTACATGGATTTTTTTTTCATTTTTTTATTATACTTTAAGTTCTAGGGTACATGTGCATAAAGTGCAGGTTTGTTACATATGTATATTTGTGCCATGTTGGTGTGCTGCACCCATCAACTCGTCAGCACCCATCAATTCATCATTTATATCATGTATAACTCCCCAATGCAATCCCTCCCCCCTCCCCTCTCCCCATGATAGGCCCCAGTGTGTGATGTTCCCCTTCCCGAGTCCAAGTGATCTCATTGTTCAGTTCCCACCTATGAGTGAGAACATGCGGTGTTTGGTTTTCTGTTCTTGTGATATGA
>NW_016803115.1:476259-524423 GCF_001698545.2 Rhinopithecus bieti
TTTTTTTTGTAGAGACGGGGACTCACTTTGTCTGCACAGGCTGGTGTCAGACTCCTGGCCTCAAGTGATCCTCTTACCTCAGCCTTCCAGCTGGGATTACAGATATGAGCTGTTGAATCCTTGAGAGAAACTTTAGAATCCTAGTTAGTGGCAACGTAAACATCATGGACATAAACTCATCGTCTACCTTTGCCAAATGCATAGTCAGCATATTTGCATTATACATTAATCTAAGGGGCCCCAAGATGTTTGTCATAAGCAGCTGGTCTGCTTCTCATTTGAAGCCTTGCCCTTGATTAGTTCAGAGAGGGAGTACCATAAGGAATTTCATGTATGGAGAAGAGGCAAGCAGTACTGACAGGTTTAACCCAGGCCTGTGTCTTCTTTCCCACTGGAAATGTTCTTGGATTATGGTGAGGGGCCTTAGCTGAAGCTTGAAACCCTGCAACCAATCTCAGCTGGATTTTTAGTCTTCTAGTAAGTCATGAGCAGCCAGTGGGGACCCTGTGGGGTTCAGCTGTCATGGGAATCTGACTATTTCAAATGCTAACAGTGAGAGGAATAAAATGCATTGAGCATAACACACTACTTTAAAATCTATGACTTGTGATGCTGACAAAATGTAAGGACTTATTAAGAACACAGCAGGGTTTGAAAATTACTTCTGAAATATCATAACCTTATATCTGTAGATTCACAAACCTAAGGAACAAGAAAAATCACTAGATATCTATATTAAAATTATCTGAAAAGCCTCTCCCAAACTAATTCTTATAAATTATATAAGAAAAACTATATTGATTAACATATTAAACCCATAAAGGGCAGTTCAATAACAACACACTAAATGGTGAGGGAGAGCTCAGAGGAGGCTGAGGTTTAGGTTAGTACTCTCACATGACCTAGGTTTGTAAATACGCTTCATGGGATAAACAGTGCATTAATGACATTTAATCATTATCCTGGCTGCAAATCAAGCATCAGCACTAGTAATATTAAATTATAAATGGATATTATATGTATATATACATACATAATTAAGACAAAAAATATATAAAAATATTCAAGACAAAATTAAATTATAAATGGATAGAACAGAATATATATATGTAAATGTATACATAATCAAGACAAATGACAACCAAGATGAGCATTAAAAATCTAAAAAACGAAAACAAAGAAACAAACAGACAATGCTACTATCACAGAGTGTGTCTCTATCTGAGAGAGTGACTTACTTTAAGGATCATCCAGACAACTCCTTGATGAATTCAAGGATGTTGCTTATAGACAGTATCTTTATAACCAAGTTCTGTTGAATATTTATTTGTTGAATATAATATAAGAAGCCCCCACAAGACTGTAATTCCAAAATATCTGCTGGGTGATGGGGAACAGGTAATTGGCCTTACCATCCTACAGTGGCATGGTAGCTGTCTAAGAGGGTTATGCTTAGGGCAGGAGTCTGGGATTTTACGTCAAGGACATGTAATTGTTCCAGCTGATTCTATTCCTTCAGAATTTTCCTCCATCTATTCTCACATCAGGTGAAGAGGTGACTACATTTCTGGCTCGTTGTTTGATGAAGGATTTTTGAAATGAGAATGCTTACTTATAGTTGTCATTTATACCCACAGAAGCCAAAACAAGATACAGAATTTAAGCAATCAATTTCAGTGGAAAGTTAATGACTATTTGGAAAAATCAGTGTTATCTCCATCCTTGTTAGGTGACAAGGCCAGAAAATCATTTAACTTTATCAAACGAGTTCAGGCCTCATGATTTATTATTTTGTGTTGTTCAAGATTATGCCACCTAAGTTGGGCTTATGCCTATCACTGTCAATCATCTTTAAGATGATGGGTATCTCTGGAGCAATTCTGAACTAGAGACAAATTTGAGAGTCATCAGTTTATGGGTGGCATCTGAAGCCCTGACCATAGGTGAGATTCTACAAAAAGCAATGGTGAAAAGAGAGGAAGGCCAAGGTAGACACCAGGGATGTTTGGGTCATCAATGCCAAATAAGACAGTTTCAACTTCAGCAAAGTCTCAAGGTACAAAATCAATATACAAAAATCACTAGCATTCCTATACACCAACAGTCAAGCCCGACAGCCAAATCAGGAGTGCAATCCCATTCACAATTGCCACAAAAAGAATAAAATACCTAGGAATACAGCTAACCAGGGAGGTAAACGATCTCTACAAGGAAGACTACAAAACACTGCTCAGAGAAATTAGAGATGACACAAACAAATGGAGAAACATTCCATGTTCTTGGATAGGAATAATTAATGTTGTTAAAATGGCCACTGCCTAAAGCAATTAATAGATTCAATGCTATTCTTATTAAACTACCAGTGACATTCTTCACAGAACTATTATTAGAAAAAAAAAAAAAAAAAAAACTATCTTAAAATTCATACAGACCCAAAAAAGAACCCTAACAGCCAAGGCAATCCTAAGCAAAAAGAACAAAGCCCAGAGGCATCACACTACCTGACTTCAAACTATACTATAGGGCTATTGTAACCAAAACATCATGGTAGTGGTACAAAAACAGACACAAAGACCAATGGAATAGAAGAGAGAGCCAAGAAATAAGGTCACACACCTACAACTATCTGATATTTGACAAAGCTGACAAAAACAAGCAATGGGCAAAGGACTCCCTATTCAATAAATGGTGCTGGGATAACTGGCTAGCCATGTGCAGAAGATGAACAGAAACTGGACCCCTTCCTTACATCATATACAAAAATCAACCCAAGATGGATTAAACTCTTAAATGCAAAACCCAAAACTATAAAAACCCTGGAAGTCAACCTAGACAATACCATTCTAGACATAGGACTTGGCAAAGATTTCATGACAAAGATGACAAAAGCAATCACAACAAAAGCAAAAATTGATCTAATTAAACTAAAGAGCTTCTGCACAGCAAAAGAAACTCTCAACAGAGTAAACAGACAACCCACAGAATGGGAGAAAAATTTTGTGAACAATGCATCTCACAGAGGTCTAATATCCAGCATTATAAGGAACTTAAACAAATTGACAAGAAAAAAACAACCCCATTAAGGTGGGCCAAGGACATGAACAGACACTTTTCAAAAGAAGATGTACATGGGGCCAACGAGCATATGAGAAAGCTCAATATCACTGATAATTAGATAAATGCAAATCAAAATCATGATGAGATGCCATCTCACACCAGTCAGAATGGCTATTATTAAAAAGTCAGAAAATAATAGGCTGGGCACAGTGGCTCAAGCCTATAATCCCAGCACTTTGGGGGCCTGAGGCAGGAAGATCTCTTGAGCTCAGGAGTTTGAGACCAGCCTGGGTAACATGGTGAAACTCTGTCTCTACCAAAAATACAAAAAAATAAATAAATTTAGTCAGGCTTGGTGGTGTGCGCCTGTAGTCCCAGCTATTCAAGAGGCTGAGGTGGGAGGATTGCTTGAGCCTGAGAGGTAGAAGTTTCAGTGAGCCGAGATGCGAGCCGAGATGGGGCCACTGCACTCCGGCCTGGGCAACAAAGTGAGACCCTGTCTCAAACAAATAACAACAAAAAGTCAAAAAAATAACAGATGCTGGCAAGGTTGCAGAGAAAAAGGAATGCTTACACACTGTTAATGGGAGTGTAAATTAATTCAGCTATTGTGAAAAACAGTGTGGCAATTCCTTAAAGACCTGAAAACAGAAATACCATTCGACCCAGCAATCCCATTACTGGGTATATACCCAAAGGAATATAAATCATTCTATCATAAAGACATACGCATGTATGTTCACTGCAGCACTATTCACAATAGTAAAGACATGGAATCAACCTAAATGCCCATCAGTGGTAGACTGGATAAAGAAAATGTGGTACACATACACCAAGAGAAACTATGCAGCCATAAAAAAGAACAAGATCATGTCCTTTGCAGGGACATGGACGGAACTGCAGGCCATTATCCTTAGCAAACTAACACAGGGACAGAAAACCAAATACCGCGTATTATCACTTATAAGTGGTAGCTAAATGAGAACACATGGACACATAGAGGGAAGTAATACACACTGGGGCCTATTAGAGGGTGGGAGGAGATAGAGTATCAGGAAAAATAACTAGAAGGCACTAGGCTTAATACCTGGGTGACAAAATAATCTGTACAACAAACTCCCATGGCACAAGTTTACCTATATAACAAACCCACACATGTACCTCTGAACTTGAAATAAAAACAACAAACAAGAGAGTTTCACTGGAAAGAGTATCAACTCTTTTAAATCACAATATTAATAAAGTAGATAAGGATACAAATGTTATCTATGGTACTTGACAATTAGCATAAGTGACTTGATTAAAAGCATTCCCATTGGAGTTTCAGTTAGGTAAAAGACAGACTGCAATGACTTGAAGGGTGAATCTCGGGTAAGAGAATAGGCAGTCAATGTTGGTTTCACTTTCCAGAATCTTGACTCAGAGAAGATCATTGTTATGGGTTGAATTGTGTCCCCCAAAAAGTCATATGTTGAAGTCCTAACACCCAGCACCTCAGAATGTGATCTTAATTTGAAATGGGGTCATTGCAGATATAATTAGTTAAGATGAGGTCATTAGGGTAGGCCCTAATCCAACATGACTTGCATCCTTATAAAAAGGGAAATTGAGATACTGATGCGCATTCAGGGAGAACACCACATGAACGTGAAGATGGCCATCTACAAGCCAAAGGGAGAGGACTGGAACAAGCTCTGCCTCAAACCCACAGAAAGAACTCACCCTGCTGACACCTGGATTTTGGACTTCCAGCCTCCAGAACTGTATGACAATAAATCTCTGTTGTTTAGGCCACCCAGTTTGTGGCACATTGTTATGGCATCCTTGGGAAACTAATACAGTAGTGTAGATGCTATATAGAAAAAATGCAGGGTTGAGGAAAGCTATTCTCTTCAAAGTGAGGGAAAATTGAAAGTGTTTTTTATGCTTAAGAGAAAAGAACATAGAGGACAGATAAAGGACAATAGATGGGGCAAGATATGAAGGAGATGGGCTTTAGCAAGACATTTTGCAAACTCTTAGCAACCTGTGGTAAGAAATGCATTTTACAGCATGACTCAGTATACACGTGCATGCACATAATTCAAATAAAACTTCCCTTATCCTTACTACTTATAAGTAACAATAAAGTAAAAATGTGAACTAAATACCAAATATTATTTATTACTATTTAAATACTACTTAGAAAAATAACCTAATATAGACCATACAAAATCAAAACGAAAGATGAAAATGTTGGTTGTAATAAATTAGAGTTGTCAACAATGTTTTAACAGACAGTCCCAGAGGACAAGGCAGAGATGAGGTTTGGGCAGAAGAAAGGACCTTGTGTTTCACTGAAGAAGGCATTGAGGAAGGATGCCTGTGGGTGAAGCTAGGTTTATATGATGTAAAAAGCTGAGTGTTACCAGCTGCTGGGCATGTTCTCTGGATGAGGAGAGAAGGCCATCTGCTGGAAAGTGAGTGGAGAAGACAAGAGTAGACAAAAAAGTCTGAGAGGAGAATATGACAAAAATGTGTCATAGCTGTGGCTGGGAATAATAAAGGGAGCAAAAAACAAACAAACAAAAAAAGATACATGTCAACAAGTATGTGTTCTGGTTTCTCAGGAACTGTTGGCCAGAGAACTGTCATCCTATTGGGAAGAATCAGACCAGCCTTATGATTGCGGCCCTTGTCCGGTCTCTGTCCTCTTTCTGTTTTCCTCAGTCACAAATCCTTGGTTCCAAGCACTCTTGGCTTGACCCTACCTGCTCTAGGTTGTACCAGGCATAAATATGGGATTATGTCTCACTTTCCTTTTATGCCCCCATATAGCTAGAAAGTTGCTAGACGTCAAAACATACACGCTGTCTGATTATCTTCCCCTAGAACCTATTTACTCAAAGTGAGGTTTATCACAGCATCAGCATCACCTGGGAGCTTGGGGTAAATGGAAAGCTCAGGGCCCACTCCAAACCTTCTGAATCAAAATCTGCATTTAACAAGATACACACCTGATTCAAAACATTAAAATTTAGGAAGCCCTGTCCTAGATCACTGGTTCTCAACCTTGACCACATATCAGAATTATCTGAAAATTTACAAGAAAATGATGTCCAGACTGAGTTAGAAGCTCTTGGAGTGGAGCTCAAGACTTGGAGTTCTACTGCGCAGCCTGAGCTGAATGCCTGTGCCCTACAATCTTGTTGCTCATAGTCGATTTAGTTATAAATGGTTGGCATAAATGTCCTCCAAGGTCTCTTATAACTAAATCGGTTATAGGATTTAGTTATGAGACCTTGATTGAGCTATCCAATGGGTGAATCTACACTCAGTCTGCTCAGGAGTTGACTAGGCATGGTCTGACTGCCTCATTCATAGTCACCCACCTACCTATATAATCCATTTCCCCTCTGGCCAGATCTATTACAAATTACATCTTCTATTGAACCACATGTTTTTCTCCCTTTAACCTGCACATGCTGATTCATATTCTATCCATATGGGATCATGCAAAAGTAATCTCTGCAACTGGGGTATTAATTTTGGAAATGCTCCTGATAGTTTTCCTCTCTTTCCTGGGACAGAGGAGGAAGATAACACTCAGAAAGTGGAAGATTATGATGTAGAGGAGTTTCTTGACTTCCTCTCCTATTATAAAAGAGAATACATGGGGTGGGGCAGGTGAGTTAATAGGGGGTGAGAATGGGTGCCATGGGGTTAGGTGGTGGTTGAGAAGGACAGAGGGGAAGTAAAAGGCAAGAAATCCAAGGTGGGTTTCTTAGTCATTCCTCTCATCCTCTCAATTTCATGAAGGAAATCTTCAGGGGATGGTGGGGTATGAGTGAGAAACACATGGGGACTTTTCGGAAAATCCTAGAGTGGGAGGAGGGATTTCCTTCCTTTCTTCCTCCTCTCAGTCCTCTCAGTCCTTCTCTTTCTCCCCCCCCCCCCCCCCCCCTTCTTTTTCCCCCCCCCCCCCCCCTTTCCTTTCTTTCACCAAAGCATAGCTTTATGTTTTGAAGAATTTCCAAGGACATAGCAAAGTGGTCAACACCTGTGAAAGAGCTGATCCACATGGGCTTCCTATAGGTAGGTTCAAAATGACAAGAAAACTGTCTGAGGGAGTGGGCACAAGTGTAGCCTTGCAGACTGTGCTCTCATTCCAGGATGTTATGGAGACAGCAGATGAGAGATGCACAGCTCCAAGGAGACCCAGCAATCTGTGGCAAATAGAGTGGCTGTTGAGCCTGGGGGCTTCAAGACTGAGAATGTAACAGGCACCACAAACTTCACAGGATATGAATGTCCGGTGAACAAAGACAAAGGTCATCTTTAGAGGACAGGGAGGACCCAGAGGACAGCAGAGGGACCAGAAAGGATATCAGACCTCCCCTCCTGGATGCCAGATTTACCTGTGAGCCCTCCCACTCAAATTTGCTAACTCCTGGCAGAAGGGCGAAGGGAGGTGTAAGGAAAATGGCTTCACTTTAGTCAGGAGTAGGCCAAGGCTGCCTTCCGGTGCTACATGATTCAGTGGGTTTGGGGTTTGGAGTTCAGGCGCACAACCCCTCATGTTACGTAATCACGCCATGTGAGGCCCATTAGATGATCACCCACGTGGGCTCGTGCTTGGCTTGAGCCACTATTGTCTGTAAAAGGTATAATTACCCTGCTAACACTATACATGTGGCTCACTTATGCCCAGGGAGAGTAAAGCCATGTCAAAACTGTGTACGATTCCTCAAGTGTCTTTCCAGCCACCCTCCACTCGCCCACCGACTCCCCTCGGACCTCAGTTAGAACCCTGACAGGAGGGAGATCATGCAAATTTGACCGAGGCTCAATTCTGAAACGGTTTTCCTCTCCCTAACCTTCAGCCAGAGTGGATCTTTCTAGCAAGGAGAATATTATTGCTATCATTTAAATGAAGAAGCCGACCCTCACAGCCAGGTGTGGTGGAGCTGGGTTTGTAACATAGCCATCTAAAGCTCATAGTCATAATATTTTACCTAGACTGGTGACCAAAGCAGTGGCACAGACACCAGGGACTAAGGTTGTGAGGGGTGGAAGAGCTCCAAGTTGCTGGTGGTGAATACAGATCTGCAGCAACCTCAATTCTTGCCTCCTCAGAAGAAAGAATTCGACTGAGGGGCGTAAGACAGAAGAAGAGATCGAGGTAAGTTTCAGAGCAGGAGTGGAAATTTATTAAAATATCTTGGAACAGTAAGAAAAGGAAGGGAAGGAAAGCAAAGAAAGTACAACTTGTAAGAGGGCAATGCAAGCAACTTTAAAAAACCAAGTGCGCAGCCTGACCTCTTGACTTGGGGTTTTATATGTTGGCATACTTCCGCGATCTTATTGGGAATCTGTGATCCAATTTCAGGCGTTTTCTTCTCATGTGGAGCCTGCCTTCCCCTGGTGCCGGCTGTGACCAATTATTACTTTTGAGAAGCAGTTAACAACCGCCTAACCATCACGTGATGGTCGCCCAACACTCCTCTCCTGCCCTGCTCATACCTGACTAGCTACCTACTGTAATGAGGCCAGTCAGAGAACAATTTGCTGAGCTGGAGGGCAGGCAAATGGGTAGCCATTACTCTGAGGTAGAGTCCCGAAATCCCTCCTACTTTTCCCAGTGGAACCAGGTATTTAAGCCCATGGGTCTTTGTAGTCAGATTGTCTACGTCCAAATCTCAACTCTACTGCTTACCATCTATGAGCAAAGTTACCTTTCTTATCAATTTCCCCTCTATTAAAAAAGAATAGGCTAGGTGTGGTGGCTCACACCTGTAATCCCAACACTTTGGAAGGCCGAGGCAGGAGGAATGCTTGAGCCCAGGAGTTTAAGACCAGCCTGGGCAACATGGTGAAATTCCATCTCTACAAGACATAAAAATATTATCCAGACATGATAGTGCACACTTGTAGTCCCAGCTACTTAGGAGGCTGAGGTGGGAGGATTGCTTGAGCCAGAAAGGTTGAGCCTGCAGTGAGCTGTGATCATGCCATTGCACACCCCCTGGGTGACAGAGTGAGACACTGTCTGAAAGAAACAAAGGAATAATAGCAGCCACCTTATGGAACTGCTTGAGGATTGAGTTATTACTCACAAAGTGCTTAGAATAGTGCATAGCAATAGTAAATAAATAACAAATGGTATCTATTTTCATTATCTAAGAACAGGAGGCTCAGATGAGTTTGAGGTTCTAGGTGATAAAAACAAAATGACAACAAAAACTTTCCTCAGTGCAAGGGAAGTTGATGCAGAGCGATGTTTTTCAACTTTGGCTTAATATTAGACTTACTTGGGAAACTTAAAAAAAACCCAAGCCCAAACTATACCCGGTCGAATTAAATGAGAATCTCTGAGACAGCAATATTTTAAAGCTTTCCAGGCAATTCCAACATACTGCCAATACTGAGAACCCCTGTGCAAAGGCTGACAGCCAGGCACCGGAGTGAGGGACCCAACCGGTGCACCTACTTTCCTAAGCTGCCCGTGGGCTTTAGTTTCGAATAGTTCTTTCCTTCTAGGCAATGCACCTGGTAGTGGCTTCATTCATTCCATATAGGTGTCCAGCGCCCACTGTGAGCAAGGCCCTGTGCTGAGCCTGGAGATACAGCACCAAATCAGACTCAGAACGTGTGCCCACAAGGCGCACACTCCAGCAGGAAAGAGGGCCACTGGACAGGCAGTAACGATCAATGGTGATGGGACTCAGGGAATGCCGGGAGCACGCTGAGTCTGTGAGAGCTGCCTTGACAGAGAGATAGTGCTGAGGGGGTGCCCAGCTCCTCTGCAGAAAACTGCTTGCTCCCTGGCACCTCCACAGGCTGCCCTAGGAAGGTTCCACCTCTGCCCAGACTCAGGATACACAGTGTAAAAACATTTCTGGGTTTATCAATGTATTAAATAAAAACAATTCATTATCAAATACAGGCTTTCCTTAAGTGGTACTTTTCTCCCTTGAGGAAACCCCTGGTCCCTATGATGGTAGGGTGAGAAGTGGCTTCTGCTTCTGTGGAGTTATTTGTTTATTTATTTATTTATTATTTGAAACAGGGTCTTGCTCTATTGCCCAGGCTGGAGTGCAATGGCATGATCTTGGCTCACTGCAACCTCTGCCTCCTGGGTTCAAGCGATTCTCTTACCTCAGCCTGCGTCCTGAGTAGCTGGGATTATAGGCACCCACCACCATGCCCAGCTAATTGTTTTTGTATTTTTTGTAAAGATGGAGTTTCATCATGTTGGTCAGGTTGGTCTCGAACTCCTGACCTCAAAGCAATCCACCCACCTCGACCTCCCAAAGTGCACGAGCCACCTTGCACAGCCTGTGGACACATTTAGAAAGGCGTAGAACATCCTCATTGTTTAAAGGGCAATCATGGACTTCAAAGTAGTGCTCCTTGAGGCTGCCCTAGGGCTCAAGTGACCCAAAGAGAGAGGCCTCTGGCAGCTGAAGGGCAGTCAGGGAATATTACTCCACTACTGCTGCTGTAACAAATCACAACGCTAGTGGCTTAAAGCGATACACAGCTGTGATATTACAGCTCTGGAGGTAAGAAGTCTGGAATGGGTTTCACTGAGCTGCAGATCGATGTGTTGGTAGGCCTGAGTTCCTTCTGGAGGCTCTAGGGGAGATGGTTTCCTTGACTTTTCCAGCTTCTAGGAGCTGTCTGCATTCCCTGCTTTAGCCCCTTCCTTCATCTACAAACACAGGAGCATAGCGTCTTCAAATCCCTGTCTCTGGCCCCACTTCTGTTGTCTTCTGCCTCTTCTGCCTCTTCCTTTCCTTGTAAGAACCCTGTAATTACGTTGGGCCCACCAGGATAATCTCCCTATTTCAAAATACTTAATCACATCTGCAAAGTCGCTCTTGCCGTTCGTGGCAACACATTCACAGGTTTGGGAGAATAGGAGGTGGATGTTTTTGGGGGGGCTATTGTTACGCCTAACATGCAGACTCTCTTCTTTGTTAAGGAGAAAAGTAACTAGATTCTAATACATCCAAGTTCATCAGGCACCCACCTTGGCCAGGCTCTGTGCAGGGGATACATAAATGCATGAGACCCCATCCTTGGCTGTAGGTGCTTCCTCTAGTGAAGGAGATGGACCAGGATGCACACAGCCATGTTGTGTCGTGACCAAGGAAGTGCTGAGGGGGTTCAGGAAAGGAGAAGGCCATCCCCACTAGAGGTTCTGGGGAGGCTTGACTGCAGCTGGTTGGGATGAGTGCTGTGATAGAGGCACACAGGGTGGAGGAGTGGGAAGGCCTAGAAGAAACATGGTGACTTGTGATCTAGGCACTGAAGAACTGGTACGATTTAAAGGGAAAATGGTAAGCAAAAACTGGAGGGGGCAAGAAACGCTTTCTTCTTCAGGAAGAGTGAGGGTCAGGTCTGGTTGGCAGAGGAGCCTCAGCTAACTGGGATTCCACTATTCATGTAGCAAGATAACTTTGTCCCCTGGTTTCGATCCTACTGTACTGTTAAAGGCTTCCCTCACTCGGCTCCAGGTTAAACTGTACTCATGGATCATTCCTGAATCCTCTCTTGGCTCCTTTTACTTTTGCATTAGTCTGTTCTCACGCTGCTAATAAATACATACCCGAGACTGGGGAATTTATAAAGGAAAAGGTTTAATAAACTCACGGTTCCCCATGGCTAGGGGAGGCCTCACAATGATGGCAGAGGGAGAAGGAGGAACAAAGGCACATCTTATGTGGCGGCAGGCAAGAGAGCATGTGCAGGGGACTGCCCTTTACCAAAGCATCAGATCTCATGAGACTTATTCACTATTACCAGAACAGCACGGGAAAAATCTGCCCCCATGAGTCAATTACCTCCCTAGAGGTCCCTCCCATGACACATGGGGATTCTGGGGGCTACAGTTCAAGATGAGGTTTGGGTGGGGACACAGCCCAACCATATCAACTCTCTTTTAATTTTCCCTGTTATTTCTTCTCTCATCTCCGCCCTCACTGTGCTGGAACTTGGTCTTGTAAAGCTCAAGTTGCTGGGATACTTCAGTCCCCATCTGTAGGTGAGAAGCACTTCTGCATTCAGGCATTCTGTTTTCTGGGTAACTGCCCCAGTCACTGTTAGCCCAGTATTTGGTAGAGACACTGGGTATTAACAAGTGAAAGGGGCTTATTCCCAGCTGTAACCAGACATAAGGAATTCAGGCAAGCCACCATTATATATTTATTAGCCCTTAAGTAAGTGTTGGTGCAGTGCTCCAGGTCCAACATTTCCAAGGAGTTGGCTTTTCAAATCAGCAGAATCAAAAAGAAATGGCCATGAAAGTAAAAAGGGGTGGCAAAGGAGCAAGAGAAAAAACCGGTTGTTAGGGATCTATATTTATAGTTTGTAGCAGTGTTGTCCAACATGGCAGCCACTAGCCACATGGATATTTAAACTTAAATAAATTGAAATTAAATTAAATTAGAAATTTAGTTCCTCAGTCTTGCCACAATTCAAGTCCTTGTGCAACCTGTGGCTAGCAGCTACCTGTTGGAGGGGTAATTTCAGTACATTTTCATCCTTGCATAGAGTTCTATGGAACAGCACTGATCGATAGCAATGCTCTAAACTCACCAATACCGTCTCATAAAACCCAGATTCCATCACAGCCAATCACCATGGCTTTCAAGAAGATGATGTCTGCTGAGGGTTTATGGGAGACCTGTGGAGGTGCTCCTGGCCTTTAACAGGTGGGGTCAGGAACTCCAGCTGTTACACAATGCTCAGAAGTCTCACACAATGAAAAATTGTCCTAGGTTCAGCAAGATGTTTGAAAGTCCTGTTAATTATGATCTGAGCCTAGATCCTAACTCCATTTTACACATAAACACAAAGTTTTATAAGGTTTTACCACAAACTGAATTATCCCAGAATACAACATTTGAGTTGTTTCTATCATTTAATTATTACAAATGAAACTTCTATAAGCATCTCTATAAATAAATAAATAAAAGGGCCATTGGGAAATATTAGTTATCTAAAGGGGGCCTTGGTTTCATAGAGTTGGGAACCCTCATGAGGTCCTGCAAAGATGGACTCTTGGCTCCTCCCTCACTTCCCTTCCTGCCACCTTCCACCTGCTCCCTGTGCTCCATCACACTGGTCTGCTCTTTCTCAAGCTCAGCAAACAGGCGTGGGCTTTGGTCCTTTGCCCTAGCTCTCTCCTGGTCTGGAACACTTTTCCTGGTGGCCCATTCCCTCCTTTCACTAAGATCTCAGTCCAAACATCAGAGAGGCCTTCCCTGATTCCCCTGACTGCAATGACATTGCTCTCTAGTCCTAAGTGTTTTATTTTTCCCCAGTCTTTCTCATTGTCCACCTATTCTGTATCTGACGAGTTGCTTATCTGTCCCCCTGGCTCACTCAGTGGCAGCTGGGACTTTGTCTTGTTCACCACTGTACCCAGTACAGCCATGGGGCTCAATAAATCACCCTTGCAGGAAGGAAGTAATATTGAATTTCTCAAAGCACTCAGGGCATTGTGAACACACACAGCTTGGGTAGGTTTAGGTTTTTTTTTTCTTTTTGAGACAGAGTCTCGCTCTGTTGTCCAGGCTGGAGTGCAGTGGCGCAATCTCGGCTCACACCACTGGGTTAATGCCATTCTACTGCCTCAGCCTCCCGAGTAGCTGGGACTACAGGCTCCCGCCCCCATGCCCGGCTAATTTTTTTGTACTTTTAGTGGAGACGGGGTTTCACCATGTTAGCCAGGCTGGTCTTGATCTCCTGACCTTGTGATCTGCCCGCCTCGGCCTCCCAAAGTGCTGGGATTACAGGCATGAGCTACCGCGCCTGGCCAGGATTTTTTTTTTTTTCTAAATTTGGGAAACCATTTTCTATATATTCAGAATGCATTCTAAAAATATGATTCCTACCACTATCAACTTTCCTTTTGTTAGACTAAACAACCCAATTTTTTGAGTTACTTGTTCTCCTTGGAATTTATCTCCAGTGAAGCTGCTAAAAAAGCTTTGAGTTTCCATACGTTGGGTCCCAATAACAGTTTGACAGTCTCCTTACTGCTTATAACTTGCAGTTCCCTACAGAGGCCTCCTCTTCACCACAGTCTCTGCCAAGTGGTTGTCATAGCATTAATTAAACTGGAAGAATAAAGGCATTGCATGTCATTTTCTGTATTGGATGCCTTCATGTTATGGACATGTCTCCATGGAGAATCCTGTACATAAACTGAAAACAAATGCTTGGTAACATCACACATCCTCAGTCAGGATATTTTTCAGAGGAGAAATTATAACATGCTAAAATGTGAACTCTTTTTGCATGTATCATATTTTAAAATATCTAGAGAAATATGAGTTTACTACTTTCTTATTTCCAAATTCTATTTCAACTTCCTCCCCCAAAACATTAAATGGTCACATCTTTTTTATGGATACAATTCTTCTTATTACTGTATCCAGGCAATAGACTCAACTGCTATGAGACAAGAGAAATACATTGTTCACTTCATTCATACATATTAATAAAATTCTAGATTTATTTTTAGATGTCCCCAGGTATTATACATACAAGCTGTATTAAGCTTGCTACATTTTAATAAATATGTTTCTTAGTAAGAGTGAATATAATAACATATAAAATAAAAAGAAGAAATAAGCAACTTTGGAAAGCTAAGGCTTTATCCTTACATTTCGAAGGTCAACTCACTGGGCTTCTGAAATACTAGAATTTGCAAGAATTCCAAAGGAAGGCTCTCGAGGTCTCCTCCAGAAAGACACTGTGGACAGCACAATTAGCAAAGTGCATAGGACAACCCTGTTAAATTGAGGGCATGAGAGGGCGGTATTGGCAGTCTGGTAAAGGGCACGATTGAAGCGTGAGCTCCAAAGTCAAGACTGGACATGCTCCTCAATGTGTTTCTCCAACTGTCATTACTCGCCCACCATGCCATATGAAAAGAAATTGAAAGTGTTCCAAATTTGTATAGCAGTTTGACAGAGCAGTTATATTACTACTGAACCTAATACACATACATTATATATTATCATTAATTATTTTTGTATGTGTATTTTTAAATTTTGGTTTTCTAGAAATTCATCATTATTGTAACATATAAAAGGCTTGCTTCATGGCAGATTGAATTTTTAAAATTTCTTCACCACAGATAATTTTATGAGTACTGGTCGAAATTGAGTTGAACTTTGTAAATAAATCAATTGCCGAGGAGCCCATTCTTTGCATACCTGAATTTAGAGCACATGAGTATAGATTGTCCTTGGTTTGTATATTAGACGCATCCTGAAAAATCTGAGGTATCAAGTTGGAGATCAGATTATTTTGAAGGTGTCTTTCTATCCTGGTTATGTGATTAATTTATTCATTTAATAAATATGTGTTGTTAAATGTTTCCAGTGATTAGAATAGACTAGTGAATAAAATAACAAAAATGGAGTTTACATTCTAGTGGAAGGGAACAAAGAACCAACAATAACCATAATGGAAAGTAAATCACACAAATGTACAGCAGTAAGTCAATGATGGAAATATAAAAGTTAGGAGTATCAGAGTACCAGAGTTGGGGTGGTGTGTGTGTGTGGGGGGGGTTTGATGATTTAAAATACTGTGATAAAGGTAAGCCTCATTGCGACAGTTGAATAAAAGTTTAAAGATCAAGAGACATTAGTCACGTGGCTTTATGGAGGAAGGATGGTCCACGCTAAGAGGAGAACTGGTGCAAATGTCCTGGGGTAGTGTAGCTGAGAGGATGGGGGATCTGAGAGCAGTAAGGAGGTCAGTGGAGTAAAACAGAGTGGTCAAGGAGAGGTGAGAGATGAGGCCAGAGAGGGAATATGAGCTCAGATCTCATATTGTGAGGACTTAGATTTTTACTCTGAGTGAGCATAGGGCCTTGAATGCAGGAGTGGTGCTATTTAAAAGAATCACTGGACTGTTGTGTCTAGAATAGAGTATAGTGGGGGGCCTAGTTAGGAGGCTATTCCCAGTGAGAGATGATGATGGCAAGGTCTTGAGTGCTGGCAGGAGAGGTAGTGAGAAGTACATGGAGTCCAGTCATATTTTCAAGGTAGAGCTAAGAGGATTTCCTTATGTAGCATATAAGAAAAAAAAAACAAAAGGAAATCAATTGTTTTGGCCTCACATCTTATTTTCTACTATAACTTCAAAGATGTTCTTCCTTGAAGAAACTTTTCCATCACATGTGAAAACTGCACTGAGGAGCCTGGATTTCAAATACTAGATTGTGGCCGCCTTTGGAATAGGCACTGTGTGTTTTCCCATGTCTAACTACAACACAAGGCATGGCTCCAGGTATAAATAAATACTTTATGGCATAAGGATATTGCACTTTCATTCACACACAAGATACACATGTAATTCTCTCATATATCCTTTAAGACACTAATCAGCAAATAACCTCAGCACCCTATCATCACTTACCCTCTATTAAATATCTCTATCAATATCTATAGGGTATTGATTTTTTTTTTTTTTTTTTTTTTGAGATGGAGTCTCACTCTGCTGGAGTGCAGTGGTGCGATCTCGGCTCACTGCAACCTCTGCCTCCCAGGTACAAGCCATTTTCCTGCCTTAGCCTCCTGAGTAGCTGGGATTACAGGTGTGCACCACCATGTCTGGCTAATTTTTGTATTTTTAGTAGAGATGGGGTTTCACCACGTTGGTTGGACTGGTCTCAAACTCCCAACCTCAGGTGATCCACCCGCCTCAGCCTCCCAAAGTGCTGGGATTACAAGGGTGAACCACCGCGACTGGCCAGGGTATTGCTTCTTATTCAATGGTTTTTACCTTAGAATGGGACTTGGATATTTGAGCTGCCATATTGGTTAAGTTGTTTTTTCTAATTTTATTGGAATTCTCAACTCAAAGAAGCACAAAGAACCTCTTTAGGAAGTTCCAGACATCATAAATCAAGCTTTCCTTGTATTTAACAATAAGCACCTTAGGTCTCTAAATGAACTTGCAGCCAGTCTATTTTCCAGGACTTGGATACTGAGGTAGGATCATTGATCCTCACACAGAATCTACATGTTGAAGAGTTGATGGGATCAGTAGGCCTTTGATCTGGCACTCCATAAGATGTATTCATTCACATGCAAATTGGAGATTTAAAATTTTAGTTTCAACCATGCTTCTTGTGAAATCTGACCTCCAAAATGCTTTTTATCACAGAGCACTGACATTGGCAAACCCTGGCATTTTACACCAGAGGATCCTCTGGTTTTAAAACAGAATCATCTCCAAGAGCTATAAAGACACAACTTACGGAGAGAGCTGTGCCAAGCACCTGGATCTCACTGATTCCAGCTCACCACCTTTGAGGCCTGCGCTACCACCCCAAATGACAGACAGAATAGGCTTCAAGGTCCCCCAGCCAGTTGATGCAGCCAGGATTTAAACTCAGATTGTTTGATGCAAAGCTCTTGGATGTTCCCCATCTCACTACTCTGCCTCTTAATATTACATAACACTTGCCAAATGATGGTCACTTTCTGTCCCTTGAAACTCCAACATCCCCTTATGGAAAAATCCCATGAAAAGAGGTACTAGGGCTATGTCTTCCAATTTCTATAGTTTAGCCACCCTGGGCATTCATCTTGTCTGGATTGAACTTCAGCCAATGTATTTTCAGCCAAGTCTCCAATTTAGGCAGCCAATGGGTAAGATACAAAAACCACCCTGTCGGAATCAGATGAAAAAGAAATACAGGCTGGGGATTCTTGGCATAAGGATGAAACAAGATCCCTTGCTGGTGTTTTAAATGGTCTCCTGTTGACACTGAACAGAGAGCATCCCTCTGGCAGGGGACACAAGAGCAGCGTCTTCTCAGTGGACAAGAATCACCACAAACCACCTTTTGGGTTCTCAAAGAGAAAGATGGATTTGCTGGAGCCAAAGCAAAACAACAGAGCAAAACCACATCCACTCCACCTTGACATCTGAAATTGGATAGTACTTGGTGGTGGTACAAGGAGTACAAAAAATATTAAATCGGCAAAACTCAATTCTATTGACTGAAGGACTCAAAGTGGAACACCAAAAAGAATTGTTTGAAATGGTTTTGCTCGTCCTCTCTCTCCATCCTCCACCCACATCTATCCTTCCTTTTATCTGTTCTTTCCACCTGCTCAACCCTCGGCTGCCAGAAGTGCCATGGGCCCACTACTCATAAGAAAACTCAGTGGGTAGGCAAGTAGGTAGAGCCTGTGGGCAGCACAGGTGTAGAGGCTTAGAGCTCCTGTCTCTTCTCACCCTGGAAGCAAGGACTGGTCAGAAAGAAAGATCCAGGGCAGTTGTGGGAGGAGGATCTCCAGATTCTGATAGGAGGGAGACCAAGGAAGAGGGGAGAGGGAGGAAAATTGAGAGAAGAGAAAGGGACAGTAGAGAAGGTCAAGGGTGTGGAAAAACTAAAAAAGGAAGAATGAAAATGACCCAGAAAAAAGGAGGAAAAAAGAGGATCCCAGCAACAACCCAGGAAGGCCCTCCAGAATGATTTCGTCCAACCAATTCCATATCTTCCTATCCTTTATTCAAGTCCTTAGAGAACTTCAAGGCATATAATAGGTATCAGGGTGGGTGTCTCGGTAGTCTTTTCTATCCACCTTGTGAGCCCCTGTGGGACTGAGCCCTGTCTCCTCGAGCCCCACTGTCTTCCTTCGCAGAACCGCTAACACTTACCTGTCCGCATCTGTGTATATGTCGGGCATCCTGCTGGACTGAAACATTATCAAGGGTGGGGACCGTATGTGGTAACTCTTTGTAGTCCCTTCCCTTAATATCATTCCTGCCTCATGGCAGATACTTAATAGATAATAAATTTTAAAACCTAAGGACCATAAAATACAAATCACTGGCCAGACACAAAAGAATACACCCTGTGTGACTGTGTGTACACAAAGTTCCAAAACAGGCAAAACTGTTCTGGGGACAGGAGTCAGAATTACTTTTGAGCAAGAGTAGTAAATGGGAGTGGCATGAGGGGGCCTCTGAGGAACTGTGATGTTCTTTTGCTTAGTATCTGGGAGGCCCTTTTCTTTGTATTTTCTTTGTGAAAATTATTGAGCAGTATGATTATGAATTGTGCTCTTTTCTGTATGTATACTATGTATGCTTTAACAAAAGCTTACTGAAGAAAATCAAATAATTAGCTACTTCAGACAGATAACCTATCAAAAGAAATTAAGGTAGATAAGAGATTCTAATTACACAGGGAGCTGCTGCTTCTTTGTTTCTTTTGCTGAGTATGAATAAAAATAGCTTGTAGGCCAGGTGCGGTGGCTCACGCCTGTAATCCCAGCACTTTGGGAGGCCAAGGCAGGCAGATCACAAGGTCAAGAGATTGAAACCATCCTGGCCAACGTGGTGAAACCCCATCTCTACTAAAAATACAAAAATTAGCTGGACGTGGTGGCACGTGCCTGTAGTCCCAGATATTTGGGGGGCTGAGGCAGGAGAATCGCTTGAACCCAGGAGGCAGAGGTTGCAGTGAGCAGATATCATGCCGTTGCACTCCAGCCTGGTGACAGGGTGAGACTCCATCTCAAAAAAAATAGCTTGTAAATTATGTGATAAGTCTTACTAGCTCTTTCTAAACATCATTACTCAGTAGTTGGCTGGGTGCAGTGGCTCATGCATGTAATCCCAGCACTTTGGGAGGCTAAGGCAGGAGGATGGCTTGAGCCTGGGAAATCAAGGCTGCATTGAGCTATGACTGTACCATTGCACTCCAGCCTGAGCAACAGAATGAGACTCTGTCTCAAACAAAACAAAACAAAACAAAACAACAAAAAACTCATTAGCATATCTTTTTTCACTGCTGGTCAATTGTTGATCCTTAACAGGTCAATGCATTTGTACATATGTACAAATCTAATTAAAGAAATCTGTAGAACTATATTCTAGATCACTGATTCCAAAAAATATGCCTACACTGGAGATAAGCAAAAAGACTTCTGCATCAGTAAGTGTTCGGGATGTCAGATGCTGAAAAGTGAATTGTGTCTCTGATTAATTGACTTTAATAATAATAATTTTATTCATATAGAGACCTTGCCAAGGCATTCAGGGAGCTGTAAAGCAAGCCATAATCCATGATTAAAGCATTATACAAGCAATATATAACAAGCCTCCCTCCTAAAGTAAAACAAAGGGAAGAAGAGATGGATGGGGCTGAGATACGAGGGTGCAGGAGAGGGCATGGGTTGTAGATTCAGTGTGGAGATGGTGATAAATGCTTCATTAGGGAAAGACGGGAGTTTCCTGGGATTGGCGAAGGAGTGTAATTTAATAGAGTTGCATTGAAATAGTGGTCTATGGGGAGGCGGTCCTAGCCCTGCAGAGACGTGTGCATTTCCTCCTCTCTGCGCCTGATGGTGGGAACACAGATAATAATCACATCTTTCCTGCCAGCTACATCCTATCTATGAGAGAGATTTTTCATAACGATCCAAACAGCAGAAGTTAAGGAAATACTTCTAAATTATTCCTCACTTCTTGACATTGGCAAAAGACCTAGGTTGTTTGTTTGTTTGTTTTAATCAGCCCTTACGAAGTCCTGGAAAATATAAACATATATTTGAAAGTGACTATGAAAGTGTACCCAAGTATGAAAGTTTTGAACAAACAACAACAGAAGCTGAGGATTAGGTATCATTAGTCAGAACTTCTTTCCTCTGTAGACCCCTCCCCACCCTACCTGCACTCCTTCCCCCTTCCCCAGCACCCTACCTCCCCTACCATCCATCTGCTCTGCCAGCAAAATGACCTCTCTCCTTGCCATGGTTCCTTGGCTAGTCTTTTTATGTTTTTATTTTCATTTACTATGACTTACAACCAATGTATGGACATTACCAAAATCTAAAAGCAGAGAAAATGTAAAGAAGTGGAGAAAAATTATTTCTAATCACTCAATGGCAACTACTTTTGAGATTTCCTAAAATATTGCATTAATATGTGTGAGACATATATATATACACACACATATATATGTATATATATAAAATGTCTCCCTGACTATATACCAAAGTGTTTTCAGTGGTTATGTCTAGGGGGCAAAATAATAGTTGATTTTCACTTTTATTTTTATACCATTATATAATGTTAGAAAAAATATATATGGATATCTATTAATTAAAATCATGGGAAAACAATAAAGCAAAAGACCAAATAGGTTAATTCTCTTTTGAGCTTTGTCCACCTGATATTAAAGTTATCTGGCCAATATTTTTAGGTGGAATCATATAATTAAGTATGGATTCCAAAAAGATAATATGGCAAATGCTGAAACAACATGTTTTGAACAGGAAGCTGATGATATACTTCTACTCCACTCTGAGTTACAGGTTTTTTATTTAGTTTGGGTGTCTGAGTAACAAAAGAAAGATTCATTGTAGAAAAAGGAAAAGCAATTAACAAAATTCACAAGTGGTAAGATGGAAGATTAAAAATAACGCAGCCTCACTAGCAAGGTCCGTATATGTACAGTCACACAGAAAGGCCATAACTACTAAAGGGACTTTTCCTCCAGCGAGAGCAGGGGCAGGGAATTCCCTATTGCTCAATTAATTTCACCTAATCCCTGGGTAAACCAAATAAAATCTTTATCTTATGCTGAGTTGATACAGTGGATAATATCTACCCAATAGAATTCTATGTTGTCTGCAATGAAATAAACTTAAAAAAAAAAAAAAAAAAAACCCTTCCTTTGTTTTGTGTTGTTCTTGTCTATGTTGGCTATGTAATCATGTGCCTTTGTTTGATGAAAGCTGAAAAGATGTTCTGGCAGGGGAGGAAGGGGAGCCAGAGTTTACTGGGAATCCTTGGGCGATGAGTGATTGATTAGTGGGTGAGGAGTCAAGTGAGAGCTAGTGCCCAGGACTGAATAAAAGAGCTTCCATTATTCAGAGAGTGCTAGACAAGAATGGGGAGAGACTGCATGGAAGGCTGCCATGAGTCTAACAGAAAAGCAACTTTCTGGGAAAGAAAGCAGACATTAGGGTAAAGAAAGCAGACATTAGGGTAAAGAAGGCAACTGTATTCTACCCACTGGGCCAAAAAAAAAAAAAAAAAAATTGGCATTAGGGAGGACGGAGGATAAAAGACTGGAGAGAGAGAGACTGTAAACTGTTATATGCTATTTGTGTTTTGCTTTTGTGGGACTCTTTCTTTTTCAGTATTTGCCCTTCTCTTGATTGCTGATTACATAACCACCAATTTTATAGAATGTTATGTTGCAGAGGAGGATTTTTTTTAAAAAGCCTGTGACTGATACTACTATAGGATTGCTGTCTTATCTCTTTGCATAGTTGTATTTACCTGTGGTAGGTGGCATGTGAGATTATTACAGAAGAAGGAAAATAGAAAGGAATGCAAGGCTTAGAGGTTACTCAAAATGGGGTAGCATCTCATTCAAAGCTAGGGTTATCAGGGGACAAACTGAGATCCTATTCTTGCATTACTCTGGTGTGATAAGACTGTCTTTTCTCTGAACAATGTTGATCAAACTGCAGGTTGGGAACCATTATTGAGCTGTGACATCAGCAGCTAGGTAGATTACCCAGCATCTTTACAAAAGGAAAGAAATAGAATAGAAAATATCAGCATGCATGCATGTGGTAAGGGTGAATACTGTTTCATAAAACTTTTGTTGTTTGACATACCACACACACAAACACACACCTGTGTGTGTGTGTAGTGAGTTGCAAGGTAAAATGTATTTTTTATGTGGGCCATAATCAAAAACAGTTTCAAAGCTATTGTTTTGGAGTGCGTTCTTTAATAATACCAAATTACAAATTAAAAAAAACATAGAAGCCTTAAAATACCAATTATTTGCGAAAGTATACTATTGTAATAAAATTTCCACAAGGGTTTTGTGGCAAGGAGAGTCCAAGGAGAGGTTTGAGCTTTTTCAAATCAGACTAAACAAGGATATTCTCAGAAACACACCTAACTAGCAGATTAAATCTTTCAGTAACACCAATGATGGTGAATGTATCTGTGGGTAAATGGGTATTTAACTGAACGTGTTACTGTTTTTTTTTTTTTTTTTTTTTTTTTTTTTCTTTTGAGACAGAGTCTCACTCTGTCGCCCAGGCTGGAGTGCAGTGGTGCAATCTCGGCTCACTGCAAGCTCCGCCTCCCGGGTTCACGCCATTCTCCTGCCTCAGCCTCCTGAGTAGCTGGGACTACAGGTGCCCGCCACCACGCCCGGCCATTATTTTGTATTTTTAGTAGAGACGGGGTTTCACCGTGTTAGCCAGGATGGTCTCGATCTCCTGACCTCGTGATCCGCCTGCCTCGGCCTCCCAAAGTGCTGGGATTACAGGTGTGAGTCACTTTTTTTTTTTTTTTTGAGACAGAGTCTTGTTCTGTTGCCCAGGCTGGAGTGCAGTGGCGTGATAATCAGCTTATGGCAACCTCCGCCTCCCAGGTTCAAACAATTCTCCTGCCTCAGCCTCCTGAGTAGCTGGGATTATGGACGTGCATCACCATGCCCGACTAATTTTTGTATTTTTAGTAGAGACCAGGTTTCACTGTGTTGGCCAGGCTGGTCTCGAACTCCTCACCTCAAGTGATCTGCCTGGCTCGGCCTCCCAAAGTGCTGGGATTACAGGTGTGAGCCACAGCACCCAGCCAAATGTGTTACCTTTTAAAGAAAGCCCAAACATGTTAAATCTCCATGTGTTAAACTTTTGGTAATTTAGGATAATACATAGGAGGCTAGTGGGTCAGAGAATTCAAAATAATAGATAAGAAAAAAACATCACATATTCGTTTTGGAAAATGCTACTATTTTTTTTAGATTTATTCCGCTACTTATATTTCATATACAGTTATATTAAAAGGACTTTTCTTCCTGAACATAGATGCTCTGATGGTGTAGGAAGGTGGCTGATTCAGAAGAGAACCAAGTGCGCCAAAGTTGCCACCATGGAATTAAAATTTTCCTCATATAATCCATGAAGTGGCCATCTGATAAGACATTTTACAGCTGGCAAAATTCACATTTATGACGCATATATTTAAGTGTTATTTCCTTTATAGAATAGTGTTTGTCATAGAGAAAAATTTGTCTCCTCAATCTTGAGTCCTATTGAAGAAAAATTTGTCTTAGAAGTACCAAAACATTTTGTTAGGAAATGTTACACCTAAATCTGTCTTGTTGGAGAGTCAGTGGACAGATAGCATCATGTTTTGACATACATCATCAGCATGCTCATCCAAACTGATCCCCATATTCCCCAGCCAGGACCCTGGATGTATAATCAGTTGGCAGTGATCTTGATGTAGAAAAAATTATGTAAGTAACAATGTATTTTCACTATACTTTAACATACTTTTTATTTAATTTTTTATTTAATTATTTATTTGTTTATTTTTTGAGACGTCTTATTCTGTCGCTCAGGGTGGAGTGCAATGGGATCATGGCTCACTGCAACTTCTGCCTCCTGGGTTCAGGTGATTCTCCTGCTTCAGCCTCTGGAGTAGCTGGGATTACAGGCATGCACCACCACGCCCGGCTAATTTCTGTATTTTTAGTGGAGTCGGGGTTTCGCCATGTTGGCCAGGCTGGTCTTGAACTCCTGACCTCAAGTGGTCCCCCTGCCTCAAGCTCCCAAAGTGCTGGGATTACAGGCATGAGACACCACGAACAGCCTAAAATACTTTTTAAAATCTAAACATGAAATTCCAAAAAAAGAAAAAAGTGAGGCCTCAAGGAAGAGGAATTGGAGGTAAGCGATAAAGAGGCATTGAGGAGAAGAAAGAGCAGTAGGGGAAAAAAAAATCACTTGCAAGGGTTAGGCATGCAAACTCATAAGAGGAAGCACTGTGAGATATTTTTCTTTGACAGTATTACTAACTGAAATCCCAGGCAATCAGACTTCCATAAAGGGGCATTTGAAGAGCCTACCCCAACAGATTGAAGTGTGGTTGTTGCTTTTTGAATTCTCATTCACTGAAAATTCATCTTTCAATCTGTTCCTCACTTTCTTAGTGCTTAGAGCTATGTAGTACTCTTTTTAATAATTAGCAATCAGATTTCTGTAAAAGCAAAAAAACTCTTGCAAAATTATCTTTAGAAAAAGTTGCTGATTAGAGAGCACTGGTTCTTGCTAAGAGTGCTGTGGATTACTCTGCAGCATGCATCTTTATTCATGAACACCCTTTGAAATTCAGTTTTGCATGTATTTAATGTAATTTTTCTTCAAAATGAATGAAGTTATTTAAAAATGATAATAAATACCCCATATTTAGTCGTTTGGAACAATTAAAATAGTTAAAAGTGACTGTCCTTGAAAAACTCCTTCACTTAGAAAAGCTTATTGACTATTACCTAAAAGCCACTCTTTGTAAGTTAAAAAAAATATTAAACACAATCCCTATCAAAGTCTTAGCTATCTGTTTTGCAGGAATTGATAAGCTGATCTTAATATTCATATGGAAATACATGGAACCCAGAATAGCAAAAACAATCTTAAAAAGAAGAGCAAAGTTGGAGAACACATACTTACCGATTTCAAAACTTACTGCAAAGCTACGGTAATTAAGACCAGCATAAATATGGCATAAGTATAGACATATGGATCAGTGGAATAGAAATGAGATCCCAGAAATAAACCCATAGGTATATGGTCAGCTGATTCTGACAAGGGTGTCAAGACAATTCAATGGAGAAAGAATAATCTTTTCAGTAAGTGGTACTGGGATAACTGGGTATTTATGTGGAAAAAAATTAAGTTGGATCCCTACTTTACACCTTACACAAAAATTAATTCAAAGTTGACTATAGACCTAAATGTAACCGTTAAAACTGTAAAACTCTTAGAAGAAAACAGGAGTAAATTTCATGACCTTGGATTAGACAATGATTTTTTAGGCAATGACACCAAAAGAACAAATCACAAAAGAAAAAACAGGACTGAACTTCATCAAAATGTAAAACTTTTATGTTGTGTGTGTGTGTGCATGTGCCATATTTTCTTTCTTTTTTTAAATTATACTTTAAGTTTTGGGATACATGTGTGGAACGTGCAGGTTTGTAAAATAGGTATACACTTGCCATGGTGGTTTGCTGCACCCATCAACCCCTCATCTACATTAGGTATTTCTCCTAATGCTATCCCTCCCCTAGCCCCCCACGCCAACAGGCCCTGGTGTGTGATGTCCCCCTCCCTGTGTCCATGTGTTCTCACTGTTCAACTCCCACTTCTGAGTGAGAACGTGTGGTGTTTGGTTTTCTGTTCCTGTGTTAGTTTGCTGAGAATGATGGTTTCCAGCTGCATCCACATCCCTGCAAATGACATGAACTCATTCTTTTTTATGGCTGCACAGTATTCCATGATGTGTATGTGTCACATTTTCTTTATCCAGTCTATCATTGATGGGCATTTGGGTTGGTTTCAAGTCTTTGCTATTGTGAATAGTGCTGCAATAAACATATGTGTGCATGTGTCTTTATAGTAGAATGATTTATAATCCTTTGGGTATATACCCAGTAATGGGATTGCTGGGTCAAATGGTATTTCTAGCTCTAGATCCTTGAGGAATCACCATACTGTCTTCCACAATGGTTGAACTAATTTACACTCCTACCAACAGTGTAAAAGCATTCCCATTTCTCCACATCCTCTCCAGCATCTGTTGTTTCCTGACTGTTTAATGATCGCCATTCTAACTGGCATGAGATGGTATCTCATTGTGGTTTTTATCTGCATTTCTCTAATGACCAGTGATGATGAGCATTTTTTCATGTTTTTTGGCTGCATATACATCTTCTATTGAGAAATGTCTGTTCATATCCTTTGCCCACTTTTTGATGGGGTGTCTTTTTTCTCATAAATTTGTTTAAGTTCCTTGTAGATTCTGTATATTAGCCCTTTGTCAGATGGATAGATTGCAAATTTTTTTTCCCATTCTTCAGGTTGGCTGTTCACTCTGATGATAGTTTCTTTTGCTGTGCAGAAGCTCTTTAGTTTAATTAGATCCCATTTGTCAATTTTGACTTTTGTTGCCATTGCTTTTGCTGTTTTAGTCATGCAGGCTTTGCCCATGTCTATGTCTAGACGGCTTCAATAAAGTAAAAATACAACTCACAGAATGGGAGAAAATATTTGCAAATCATATATCCAATAAGGGTTTGATATCCAGAATATATAAAGAACCTTTATAACTCAACAAAAAAAGACAACCTAATTTTATTTTATTATTATTTTTTAATATTGTGAAGTTCTTTTCAACTTTTAATTTCTTGGGCAGATGTGCAGGATGCACAGGTTTGTTACATAGGTAAACATGTGCCATAATGGTTTAGTACACAGATCAACCCATCCCCTTGGTATTAAGCCCAGCATCCACCAGCTATTCTTCCTGATGCTCTCCCTCCTCCCATCCTTCCCCCTGACAAGCTCCATGTGTGTTGTTCCCCCAATGTGTGCATGTGGTTTCATCATTCAGCTCCCACATGGAGTGTTTGGTTTGCTAAGGATAACAGCTTCCTGCTCCATCCATGTCCCTGAAAAGGACACGATCTCATTCCTTTTTATGGCTGCATAGTATTCCATAGTGTATATGTACCACATTTTCTTTATCCAGTCTATCCTCGATGGGCATTTGGGTTGATTCCATTTCTTTGCTATTGTAAATCATGCGTTAATGAACATACACATGCATGTATCTTTATAATAGAATCATTTATATTCCTTTGGGCATATAGCCATTAATGGGATTGCTAAGTCAAATGGTATTTCTGCCTCTAGATCTTTGAGGAATCATTACACTATCTTCCACAATAGTTAAACTAATTTACACTCTCATCAACAGTGTAAAAGCATTCCTTTTTCTCCACAACCTTGCCAGCATCTGTTGTTTCTGGACTTTTTAATAATCACCATTCTGACTGTCATGAGATGCTGTCTCATTGTGGTTTTGATTTTCATTTCTCAGTTGATCAGTGATGTTGAGCTTTTTTTCACATATTTGTGGCTGCATGAATGTCTTCTTTTGAGAAGTGTCTCTTTATGTTCTTTGCCCACTTTTTAATGGGGTTATTTTTTTCTTGTACATTTTTTTAAGTTCCTTGTTGACTGTGGATATTAGGCCTTCATCAAATGAACAGATTGCAAAAATTTTCTCTCATTCTGTAGGTTGTCTGTTCACTCTGATGATAGTTTCTTTTTCTGTGCAGAAGCTCTTTCATTGAATTAGATCCCATTTGTCAATTTTTGCTTTTGATGTTTACATCATAAAATCTTTGCCCATGCCTATGTCCTGAATGTTATTATCTAGATTTTCTCCTAGGGATTTTACAGTTTTGGGTTTTACATTTAAGTCTTTAATTCATCTTGAGTTATTGTATAAGGTGTAAGAAAGTGGTCCAGTTTCAATTTTCTGCATATGGCTAGCAAGTTCTCCCAGCACCATTTATTAAATAGGAATTCCTTCCCCCTTTCTTGTTTTTGTCAGGTTTGTTGAAGATCAGATGGTTTTAGGTGTGCAGTCTTATTTCTGAGTCCTCTATTCTGTTCCATTCATCTATGTGTCAGTTTTTGTACCAGTACCATGCTGTTTTGTTTTCTGTAGCCTTATAGTATAGTTTGAAGCCAGGTAATATGACACCTCCAGCTTTGTTCTTTTTGCTTAGGATTGTCTTGGCTATTCGGGCTCTTTTTTGGAATTTTAAAATTGTTTCTTCTAATTCTGTGAAGAATGTCAGTGGTAGTTTAATGGGAATAGCATTGAACCTATAAATTACTTTGGGCAGTATGGCCATTTTCATGATATTGTTATCTATGAGTATGGAATGTTTTTCCATTTATGTCCTCTCTGATTTCACTTCCCTTGTTAGCTGTATTCCTAGGTATTTTATTCCTTTTGTAGTAATTGTAAATGTGAGTTCATTTATGACTTGGCTCTCTGCTTGCCTGTTGTTGGTGTAGAGGAATGCTAATGATTTTGTGTCTTGAGACTTTGCTAAAGTTGCTTAACAGCTTAAGAAGTTTTGGGGCTGAGATGATGGGATTTTCTAAGTCTAAAATCAAGGCAATCTCATTTTAAAATGAGCAAAGGATTTGAATAGACTTTCTCTAAAGAAACTATATAAATGGTCAATGAGTACATGAAACAATTCTCAGCTTCATCATTAGGAAAATGCATGTCAAAACTATAATGAGATATTACTTTACACCATTATGATGGCAATAATAAAAAAGATACCATAACATGTGTTCATGAAGATATGAAGAAACTGTAACCCTCTCTTTTTTATGATTTCATTTGATTTTTATTTATTTTTAAAAATATTTCCATAGGTTTTTGGGAAAGAAGTGGTATTTGATTATATGAGTAAGTTCTTTAGTTGTTATTTGTGAGATTTTGGTGCACCCATAACCCGAGCAGTATACACTGAACCCAGATAAATTGGAACTGTCATACATTGCTGGTGGGTGTGTAAAATGATGCAGCCATTTGAAAAACCCTTTGCACTTCATTAAAATATTAAACATGGAGTTACCATATGTCCCAGAAATTTCACTTCTAGATATATGTATATTCAAGGTTGAAAACGTGTGTCCACACAAAAATTTGTACATGAATGTTCATAGCAGTGGGATCAATTCAAATTTTCTGCCAACTAATGAATGGATAAAGAAAATTTGGCATAGCCATTAAATGGAATCTTATTCGGCCATAACAGAAATGGAGTGCTATTAGGTTGGTGCAAAAGTATTTGCACTTTTTGCCATTACCTTTAGTGGCAAAATACATTCTACAATATGGATGAACCTTGGAAACATTATGTTCAGTGACAGAAGCCAGACATAAAGGACATATTTGTATGGTTCCATTTATATGAAATGTACAGAATAAGCAAGTCCACAGAGATGGAAAGTAAATTAGTAATTGGCAGGGGCTGAGGGGAGGAGGGAATGAAGAGTGACTGCTAGTNTGGTATCTCATTGTGGTTTTTATCTGCATTTCTCTAATGACCAGTGATGATGAGCATTTTTTCATGTTTTTTGGCTGCATATACATCTTCTATTGAGAAATGTCTGTTCATATCCTTTGCCCACTTTTGATGGGGTGTCTTTTTTCTCATAAATTTGTTTAAGTTCCTTGTAGATTCTGTATATTAGCCCTTTGTCAGATGGATAGATTGCAAATTTTTTTTCCCATTCTTCAGGTTGGCTGTTCACTCTGATGATAGTTTCTTTTGCTGTGCAGAAGCTCTTTAGTTTAATTAGATCCCATTTGTCAATTTTGACTTTTGTTGCCATTGCTTTTGCTGTTTTAGTCATGCAGGCTTTGCCCATGTCTATGTCTAGACGGCTTCAATAAAGTAAAATACAACTCACAGAATGGGAGAAAATATTTGCAAATCATATATCCAATAAGGGTTTGATATCCAGAATATATAAAGAACCTTTATAACTCAACAAAAAAAGACAACCTAATTTTATTTTATTATTATTTTTTAATATTGTGAAGTTCTTTTCAACTTTTAATTTCTTGGGCAGATGTGCAGGATGCACAGGTTTGTTACATAGGTAAACATGTGCCATAATGGTTTAGTACACAGATCAACCCATCCCCTTGGTATTAAGCCCAGCATCCACCAGCTATTCTTCCTGATGCTCTCCCTCCTCCCATCCTTCCCCTGACAAGCTCCATGTGTGTTGTTCCCCAATGTGTGCATGTGGTTTCATCATTCAGCTCCCACATGGAGTGTTTGGTTTGCTAAGGATAACAGCTTCCTGCTCCATCCATGTCCCTGAAAAGGACACGATCTCATTCCTTTTATGGCTGCATAGTATTCCATAGTGTATATGTACCACATTTTCTTTATCCAGTCTATCCTCGATGGGCATTTGGGTTGATTCCATTTCTTTGCTATTGTAAATCATGCGTTAATGAACATACACATGCATGTATCTTTATAATAGAATCATTTATATTCCTTTGGGCATATAGCCATTAATGGGATTGCTAAGTCAAATGGTATTTCTGCCTCTAGATCTTTGAGGAATCATTACACTATCTTCCACAATAGTTAAACTAATTTACACTCTCATCAACAGTGTAAAAGCATTCCTTTTCTCCACAACCTTGCCAGCATCTGTTGTTTCTGGACTTTTAATAATCACCATTCTGACTGTCATGAGATGCTGTCTCATTGTGGTTTTGATTTTCATTTCTCAGTTGATCAGTGATGTTGAGCTTTTTTTCACATATTTGTGGCTGCATGAATGTCTTCTTTTGAGAAGTGTCTCTTTATGTTCTTTGCCCACTTTTAATGGGGTTATTTTTTTCTTGTACATTTTTTTAAGTTCCTTGTTGACTGTGGATATTAGGCCTTCATCAAATGAACAGATTGCAAAATTTTCTCTCATTCTGTAGGTTGTCTGTTCACTCTGATGATAGTTTCTTTTCTGTGCAGAAGCTCTTTCATTGAATTAGATCCCATTTGTCAATTTTGCTTTTGATGTTTACATCATAAAATCTTTGCCCATGCCTATGTCCTGAATGTTATTATCTAGATTTTCTCCTAGGGATTTTACAGTTTTGGGTTTTACATTTAAGTCTTTAATTCATCTTGAGTTATTGTATAAGGTGTAAGAAAGTGGTCCAGTTTCAATTTTCTGCATATGGCTAGCAAGTTCTCCCAGCACCATTTATTAAATAGGAATTCCTTCCCCTTTCTTGTTTTGTCAGGTTTGTTGAAGATCAGATGGTTTTAGGTGTGCAGTCTTATTTCTGAGTCCTCTATTCTGTTCCATTCATCTATGTGTCAGTTTTGTACCAGTACCATGCTGTTTTGTTTTCTGTAGCCTTATAGTATAGTTTGAAGCCAGGTAATATGACACCTCCAGCTTTGTTCTTTTGCTTAGGATTGTCTTGGCTATTCGGGCTCTTTTTTGGAATTTTAAAATTGTTTCTTCTAATTCTGTGAAGAATGTCAGTGGTAGTTTAATGGGAATAGCATTGAACCTATAAATTACTTTGGGCAGTATGGCCATTTTCATGATATTGTTATCTATGAGTATGGAATGTTTTCCATTTATGTCCTCTCTGATTTCACTTCCCTTGTTAGCTGTATTCCTAGGTATTTTATTCCTTTTGTAGTAATTGTAAATGTGAGTTCATTTATGACTTGGCTCTCTGCTTGCCTGTTGTTGGTGTAGAGGAATGCTAATGATTTTGTGTCTTGAGACTTTGCTAAAGTTGCTTAACAGCTTAAGAAGTTTTGGGGCTGAGATGATGGGATTTTCTAAGTCTAAAATCAAGGCAATCTCATTTTAAAATGAGCAAAGGATTTGAATAGACTTTCTCTAAAGAAACTATATAAATGGTCAATGAGTACATGAAACAATTCTCAGCTTCATCATTAGGAAAATGCATGTCAAAACTATAATGAGATATTACTTTACACCATTATGATGGCAATAATAAAAAAGATACCATAACATGTGTTCATGAAGATATGAAGAAACTGTAACCCTCTCTTTTTTATGATTTCATTTGATTTTATTTATTTTAAAATATTTCCATAGGTTTTGGGAAAGAAGTGGTATTTGATTATATGAGTAAGTTCTTTAGTTGTTATTTGTGAGATTTTGGTGCACCCATAACCCGAGCAGTATACACTGAACCCAGATAAATTGGAACTGTCATACATTGCTGGTGGGTGTGTAAAATGATGCAGCCATTTGAAAACCCTTTGCACTTCATTAAAATATTAAACATGGAGTTACCATATGTCCCAGAAATTTCACTTCTAGATATATGTATATTCAAGGTTGAAAACGTGTGTCCACACAAAATTTGTACATGAATGTTCATAGCAGTGGGATCAATTCAAATTTTCTGCCAACTAATGAATGGATAAAGAAAATTTGGCATAGCCATTAAATGGAATCTTATTCGGCCATAACAGAAATGGAGTGCTATTAGGTTGGTGCAAAAGTATTTGCACTTTTGCCATTACCTTTAGTGGCAAAATACATTCTACAATATGGATGAACCTTGGAAACATTATGTTCAGTGACAGAAGCCAGACATAAAGGACATATTTGTATGGTTCCATTTATATGAAATGTACAGAATAAGCAAGTCCACAGAGATGGAAAGTAAATTAGTAATTGGCAGGGGCTGAGGGGAGGAGGGAATGAAGAGTGACTGCTAGTGAGTGGGTAAAGATGTCCTTGGGTGATGAAAATGTTCTGGAATTAGATAGTGGCCGTGGAGTATACTAACTCCAGTAAATTTTATACTTTGAAAGGGTGTCCATTACAGTATGTGAATTGTGTCTCAATTTAAACCAAAAAAAAAAAAGACCGTTGGAAGACAACTGAAGCAATTTAGATATGGATTAAATATTAGATGATGTTAGGGAATAAGCGCCAATTTTCTCATGGTAAAAATGAAATTATCAATATAAAAAAGTCATTTTTTTAATTGATGCATTCTGAAACATTTAGGGATAACATTTATGATATTTGCAACTTAATTACAAATGGTTCAGCAAAAAAGAAATATTTTAATAAATGTACAGGTAAAGCAAAGTTAGCAAAATATTGGCAAGAGTTCAGTTTAGGTGATAGGTACCTGGGTGTCTAATGTTCTTTTCTTTCAATTTTACTGCATTTGAAATTTTCATTAAAAAAATTGGAGAAAATATTAGAAAATCTAAAGTTTCATTATTTGTCTCATAGTGAATTCCTTCCTTATTTCCCTTATGGGTTGGTTGTGAGACTTAATTTGTAAAATGCTATACAGATGTTAATGATTACTATTTTAAAATTCTGCATTTCTAGGACTTGAAGCATCTCTCCCCAATACATTGTGAGAAATGCAAAACCATTATTTTAGGATGAATCAAATTTCTACCCTCATTCTTTTATTTTATAAATTTAAGACATGCTTTACTGCCCAATCTGAATCTTTTTAGAAAAATTTCAGGGCCACTTAGGATTAGATGATGAATTGTTGAGACCTATTATTTTGATAGCTAGCTTTGTTTTCCAAGCTTCTGGTGAAAAGATGCATCACAGCAGTCTTCGGAGATTAAGAAGAGAAACATCAGACTTAGCTAGAAATTCAGACCACGGGATTCTTGAGAGGAACAGCATATAAGTATTAGACATCTTGTAAATAGGATTGATGGGCTTACTGAATCAGGAACTAGTGAGAATAGAGAGTTTATGTGAAGTATTGTATAGACAAACCTCCTTACCACTGATGAAGGGGCTCTCTCAGTGCTTTAGGCTGGTGGACTGTTTACCTGAACTCTGTCATCCTGCCAGTCCATCTATCCCTGGTAGCCTCCTTCTGGCTCATCCAACCACAAAGCTTTCTCCTGGAGGATGAAGCTTTGTGTCTCTGTGGAACGCTTATCAGTATGACAAAGAGAAGTTTTCAACAAAGGCGTTTTATCCCTTTCAAGGAGTAAAAAGGGCCTTATAGACTTTGTAATGTCCTGACAGCATCTGCAGTATCTGAAAACACAAACACACATCCATTCAGTGCTTCACCCATTTACCTATGCACTGACTGGTATTGCACATAAGCTGCGTGAGGACAAGAGTCCCATCTATCTTGTTCACCACTCTATCCTACCTGGCATCTTGCAGGTGCTCAATAAATACTGATGATTATTATTGAGTGCTACCTATGTATCATACCCTGTGTCAGGTATTGGGGTTACTAGGATGAATAAGACATGATCCCAGCATTTCAGGAACTTCCAAACTCTTGGGGAAAATAGCCATAAACAAATCATAATCCTTTAGTGCAAACTAAAGGATGTGTACTGGGTATTATGAGATCACAGATGAAGGGAGATTTAGGAAAACTTTTCACAGCCACAGTCCACAGCTATATTAGTACTTTCAGTGACAGCGAGAACAGTTTGTTTCATTGAAGAATTGCACTTCTCTAACAGGGTAATTGAGGCCCATATAACCAATGTCTACCCTCATGTGTACATGTTGGGTAGTGTTTTTTTTTTGTTTTTTGTTTTTTGTTTTAAATTCCTGGAAGCCAGGAGTGGTGGCTCACGCCTGTAATCCCAACTGTTTGGGAGGCCAAGACAGGAGAATTGCTTGAGGCCAGGAGTTCAAGACGAGCCTGGGCAACACAGCAAGACTTCTTCTTTACCAAAAAGAAAAAAAAAAATCCTGGGAATGGCTTCTCCTTTGTGTCTGACATTAGCTTCTGATGGGGCTCTGATATCTTCTGAAGGAAGTCTTCTGTAATCAATCCTGCTCAGATTCAACTTTCACTTATATACACTGCCTCTATTTTATTCATTTGTACCATCAGACACATTGCTTTGTATTATTGTTGTTTTCTATGTTACAGGATTTTTCTTACTGTATTATCAAAGGACAAGGACAACTAGTTTTATTTCTATTTCATTTTGGTCTTCTTCCTTCACCACCTTCAAATAGAACATTGCCCCAAATAGTTACTCCATTATAGTTGATCAAATATGTTGGCTTATGACCTAACTAGGTGTTACCAACCTGTGGGGGAGAAAGAGGCTGTGATTTCCTCTTAACCACAAAATTCTTCCCAATTCCTCCTGTGGAATAGTTGAGAGCTTTCTGGTTCCCTTTGGGATTGGGTGACTGCGTAGTCCAGCAAAAGGCTGATGAGTCAGAGCCAGCACTGCAAAGCAGGATTTGGGACAACTTGGGTTTGTTCTAAGCTCCTGCCCTTGTCTCTCTTCCTGAGTTCTCTAATTCTGTTCTAATTCTCTCCATTTCTAAAATTTACTCGCGGGATAGGATCTGAAACTCATTCACAATAAGATACAAGAAACTGATAAGATTTAAGATGTCTTCCTTCCTTAGATTACTTGCAATTTAATAACCTAGGAAAGTCTTAAACTAAGGAGTGAAACCCACACCATGGAATTGCAGATACTATCCAGCACAAGCAGGAGCTATTTTCTGGCTAGCTTGGTTTCCTCACCCATCCCAGCACCCAATTTAATTTATGTCTAAACCCAGCATGCTCCCTGGAAGTCACCAGTTCACATCTGAAGTTGGCACTGGTTCTTGCCTTCTTGGTGACTGCTTGATATTTATGTGAAATGAAGTGGTAATTTCATTTCTGTTTCTTGCACCAAGATGCCCAATGCACAGACTTCATCTAACAAGTTTCTACTGATAATTAGCACTCTGTAGGAAATGAGACACAGGGGATTGAACAGCCCAGAGGAAGAAACCTCTCTCCCCTAAGTGTTTATTTATTTATTTTTTTAGCAGAAAGTTGATACTTATTGTTCCTTTAGCAAGGAGGGCTGAGAGGAAAGACAGGAAAGACTTAATGTACAACTTTCCAACCTCTGCTGGAGATAAATTGGGTAAGCATTGGATTCCCCAGAATCTGATTTTCTGATTATCTCAAGAAAGCAGTTTATGAGTTTAACTTTAATTTAGAGATACCTTGCAAGGAGAACCAGGCAGCACAAGTGTCTTTCTGATTTACAGCTGCAATAGCCGAACCTACACGCATTTCGGATGATGGGATCATACACTGTCAACGTCTCTAGTATGAACTCTGTGTAGATCATTTACTGACTTTCCTGATAATAAAAACATCAGAATATGAATATATCTTTCTTTAGAAGCATAACAGAGACAGACTTTTTTTTGCAGCTCTGTGGCTATGTAAGCCAAAATACTGTTTAACAGTCATTCATGATAACTGAGGCCACTATATGGGTTAATTTGGGTTCAGGTAATAAATGGAAATATTTAAAGGCAGAAAATGTAAAATATAGGTTAAAAGTACCCAATGCCATGGGAATAGTTCTTCAAAGTTTCTTTATGAGATATTAGTGTGTAAAGAAAATCCACATCTCAGAAGTTATTCAGTCATAATAACATGGCAACTTCCTTTGTTAATTTCTTCCAAATAATAGTAATAATTTACATACATATAGTATTGAGAGGTGACAACGTGTTAGCAGCCCTCGCGCTCGGTGCCTCCTCAGCCTTGGCGTCCACTCTGGTGGTGCTTGGGGAGCTCTTCAGCCCACCCCTGCACTGTGGGAGCCCCTCTCTGGGCTCGCCGAGTACGGAGCCAGTTCCCTCTGCTTGTGCGGAGGTGTGGAGGGAGAGGTGCGGGCTGGAACCAGGGCTGCGGGCAGCGCTCATGAGCCAGTGCGAATGCCAGGTTGGCCAGGCTCGGTAGGCCCCACACTCAGAGCAGCCAGCCAGCGGCCCCAGGCAGTGAGGGGCTTAGCACCCGGGTCAGCAGCTATGGAGGGTGTATCAGGTCCCCCAGCACTGCCGGCCTTCCCGCACGGCACTCGAATTCTCGCCAAGACTCATCCGCCTCCCGGCGGGCAGGCGTGGGGAACTGTAGCCCACCTTGCCTGAGGTTCCTCACTCAGGAACCTCCCTCTGTAGGTTTTTAAGAACAATTTTGGTCTTATGTACTTGGGATAGATTTGAGGAAGGCTAGGAGGATATGTGGTGTATATGAGAGGTTAGGGAACAAAAGGAAGGAGTGGAAGATGTTTGTGAGCTTACTATCAAGGCAGAGTTGGTTTGTTTCAGCTCTGCCATTGCTTGGAACCCCAGTTTCTTGTGAACTGGAGTCCTCACCTTGCCATACAATCTCCATATAACTGGTTCCCTGCACATCTATTACCTGTATCAGTGGTGAATGCCGGTGTCCTACCATGTGAATAAATCAGTACTCCTAGACTCTTGCTGGGAATACCTCATCTCTGACATAAGAGCATCTTTTTTGTTAGGATCCCATCCTAGCAGTCTCATTTTAACTCACTCACCTCTTTAAAGACCTTGTTATAAAATATAGCTATTTCTTCTTGATAATTTTGGTTCTTTGTGTCTTCAGACATTAATCCCTTGTTGGTTTAAGGTCTTGCAAAAAACCTTTTCCAGTCTGTCGCCTCCTCTGTGGGAACTTGATTTATACCGTCCTTCATTAAACAGAAATATTTACTTCTGTTGTAATAAAATCTATCCATTTTCCTCTTACGGTTTTGGTTTCTTATGTTTCATTTCTGAAATTCAACCCCTAGTATTACAAAGATATTTTCATAAATTTTACAAGTGTCTTCTACATTTATTTTCTTAGCTTTATATTATTTAATTGGCTGTATGATTGTACCTCTCGTATTTAGATCTTTAACCAATTTGGAGCTTATAACCTCAGTTTTTAGATTAACATATTACTGCCCATAATAAAGACTCATTTCCTGGACTCTCTTACAGCTAGGTGAGGCCATTTTACTTAATTGTCATTTATTTGATATAAACAAAAGTATGCATAAAACCCTTGGGAAGATTCTTTTTTTTTGAAAGAAGCATAATCACAGCTTTATTCATGTGAATCTGGGGGATAAGGGAAAAGAAAATGCAATACAATACAAGTATAATTGTGCCACTCACAAGCTGAAGTTCTTTTCTGCTGGTTTTCCATTCCCATTGCTCAAGGATATGGCAGAGAAGGCCCCAGTGTGCATCTTGAACTTGGACACATGCACATTACCCTAGCTACATTGAACTTCTCAACATCCCCTAAATACTCCACACTTTTCTAATGACCACACCAGTGAATGTGCTGTTTCTTCCAACTAGCAGTTAATTTTTCTCTTTGTAGGTGAACTCTTACTCATACTTGAAGACAGAGCCTAACTATGACCTCCTGTATAGAGCCTTCCCTAACACACAGGGTCCTTTTCTGTGCCTACATCACCTACCAGACATTTACTACACTGAATTGTAATTACTGTTTGTGCCTGCATTCTTAACAACAACAATAATAGCTAACATTTCTGTGGCCAGGAAGTGGACCAAGAACTTTATTGTATTCATACTTCACAGCAACTCTCTGAAATATGTACTATGGTTATTCCTGGGAAGATTCTTTAAAATGGAGAATATAAGTTCCTCCTTCTCTCTCCTTGATTCTTTTTACTACCAACCTAGACTGCTGAAATAATGTCTGGAGTATCAGCAACCATCTTGGGCCATGGAAGGACCTTGAGGATGGGTGTTATATGCTGAGTGTGGCTGAGCAGAAAGATGGGAAGGATTTGATGACACTATAGAGTTACAATTCCAGCCCTAAATCCTACCTCTGTATTTCTCTTACAGGAGAGAGAAATAAGCTTCTCCCTTGTTTAAGCCATCACCACTTTTTTTTGTTAAATGTATATAAACCCAATTCTAATTAATATAGTTCAACATAGAGAGCATCCTTGTTTTTCTCTATGTAGTGAAATAACATCTACTAAATTATTCTTAAGCCATCACTTATTTTTCTGTATATATTCCAACTCCATCTACTAAATGATTCTTGCTTTTTTACTACTTATAATGGTATCACCATTGTGTATAGAGTTTTTATATATTCGTGGATTGATTGCTAGAATCTCTGTTCTGTTTTATTTGTGTTGCTCCTGCATCAGAAAATATAGGTAAAGTTTATCAAATGATTTTCCCCATTTATTAAAATTATCTCTTTTTTTCTCATTTAACCGTATCTGAAGTCAACTTATTTTTCTTCTTTTTGTGTGTGTATCAGTGGAAACTGAATCTGAGGTTAATTTAAACTGATTTGTTGGCAGAGCATGGTGGTTCACATCTATAATCCCAGCACTTTGGAAGGCTGAGACAGGGGGATCACCTGTGGCCAGGAGTTTGAGACCAGCCTGGCCAACATGGTGAAACCCTGCCTCTACTAAAAATACAGAAATTAGCCAGGCATGGTGGCCCATGCCTGTAGTTCCAGCTACTCAGGAGGCTGAGGCAGGAGAATCACTTGAACCTGGGAGGTGGAGGTTGCAGTGAGCCAAGATCAATCTACTGTACTCCAGCCTGGGTGACAGAGTGAGACTACATCTCATAAATAAATAAATAAATGCGTCTGTTGTAAACAATTTATTACTGGATTTTACCCCTAAATCCAATCTAAAAATCTGCAATTAATTTGCTCCATTTACATAGATTTCTGATTTACAAAAATTCTTTGTTGTTTCTTGTCTTCTATTGGATAGATTACAATTGTCTTCTTGTGTTTGAACATTAAAAATCTATTACTATTCTTGAATGATGGCTACTAGAGGCCAGAAAAGGTAATGGGGAGGTTAAAGAGGGGATGATAAGTGGGTACAAAAATACAGTTAGCTAGAAAAAATAAGATCTAGCATGCAGAAGCACAATAGGTAACTATAGTTAACAATAACTTACTGTATATTTCAAATTAGCTTTAAAAAGTAGAATTGGAATATTCTTAACACAAAGAAATAAATTCTTAAGGTGATGGATATCCAAATTCCTCTGATTTTATTATTGATATGGTTTGGCTGTGTCCCCACTCAAATCTCAACTTGAATTGTATCTCCCAGAATTCCCCCGTGTCACGGGAGGGACCCTGGGAGAGATAATTGAATCATGGGGGGCCGGTCTTTCCTGTGCTATTCTTGTGATAGTGAATAAGTCTCACGAGATCTGATGGGTTTTTCAGGGGCTTCTGCTTTTGCTTACTCCTAATTTTCTCTTGCTGCTGCCATGTAATAAGTGCCTTTCACCTCCTGCCGTGATTCTGAGGCCTCCCCAGCCATGTGGAATGGTAAATCCAATTAAACCTCTATTTCTTCTCAGTATCAGGTATGTCTTTATCAGCAGCATGAAAATGGAGTAATACAATTATTATACATTGTGTGTAGCAAAGTATCACATATACTCTATAAATATGTACAACTAAAATGTAGCCATGATTAAAAAATAAAAGACAATTACTATTCTCAAGATAGTTAATGCTAATTTATTAAATTCTCTTTTATGCTTATCTTTTATCCATCGATATCAAAGATAGTCAGAAACTATGGTTCCTCCCAAGGAAGTCAGGAAATTTAGCATATTGTCATCGCCTTCTCTTTGATACTTTCCCATGCACATCCCCACCATATGAGTGTCAGCTACCATTTTACTTCTGGATAATTATGGATATGGTTTTTTTGTTTGTCTTGGCCAAGGCAATCTAAACAAAATAAATCTTACTATATCTTTATTTATCCTTTCTTTCCATATTTTGTTGCCTCCTTTTGTACTAATTTCTCTTGTTGCTAGAATACATACTCAAAGTGTTTTGTGAAAGAGAGTGTTGGTGTAGTAAACTTTCTGAGACATGTATACCTGATAATATTTTTATCTCATTACTTTTAAGTAATAGATTAGCTGATTATAAAATTCAAGGTTGAAAGTTGTTTTCTTTTGGTACTTTAAAAAGATTATATACGTGTCTTCTGTTCAGTTTTGCAGTTGAGAAATCTGATTTATTTTTTCTTTAATGTTTTACAATTTCACTTTAATGCATTTAGGGTGGGTTTTTTTTTTCTCTGCTCTTTTTAGCACTGCGAATGCTGACTTTCTAGAGTTTGTGATGTTTATTCAATTCTGGGAGACTCTTGATTATTATATCTTAAAATGTATTTTGTTTCTTTAGTTGTAATCTGCATCTGGGGCTTCCACCAGATAGATACTAACTTTTCTCCAATATTTCATTCTCTTCATCTTGTTATACTTTCCCAGCACCTTCTGGAGGAGTTCCTTGGCCTAATCTAGTTCATTAATTTGTTCTTTGACTGTATCTATTCTGCTGTTAAGTCCATTTGTTGTGTTAATTTCCATGCCAAACGTCCTATTGGCTATTTTTCATCATTGCTTTTTTTCCACCTTGTGTTTCTGATATTCCTCCTTATCCCTAAATTTTCTGATTTATTTAAGTTTTTGTCTGTTTCTTTCATTTTGCTTATTTTGGTGCAAGTTTTTCATTATTTGCTTTAATTTTATAGTGCTTGTGCTCATAAGACATCTAATTATTTGTTCCTTGATCATCAGCTAACTTGGTGTTCTGGAGATCTTCTGTTTACCCCTCCACATCCCCTCTCCATTCTTCCTACCCTGCTCAGTGCTCCTGGAGGCTGACCTGTACAAACAACATCAATAAACTCCCTTGCTCTCTGCCTTCCCATTGGATTCAGCCACTGGGGAGCCCCAGGAGGAGAATATTGGGAGAGAGGAATGTGAAGTCAAGGGTATTTATTCTCTCACTTCTCTCCTTATGCTGTCAGCTGTGTCCATGGTTAAAGATCAGAATTCCATCAACACAGACCTCTCCAAATGACTTCTTTCTTGTGATTCTGATAGTACTTACTTCCCTGTCCCCTTTCAGGCCTGTTACTAGCTTTAGATACTGTGATATGCTGATTGCCTAACTGTAAATAGTATTACTATTAAAATGGTCCCATGGTCTCCCCGGGATGATGACTAGTATGTTCAGTTAGTAATGTCTACCTGAAGAGAGGAACAAAAACTTCTTAGACCCTAGCTACTGCTTCTCCAAGTTAGTTAGGAGACACGGAGTGCTATACCAAGTGATTCGGGGGGACTGCCTTATGGTGGAGAGGCCCCTGTGTTAGAACACAAGATTAAGCTACCCCTGCATGCATTTTCTCTACCTTCAGAGTTTAGTCCCTCTTCCCAGGAATAGCTTGTATCCAACAATATTATCATTGCTCAAACTATAGGATAGTTTGAGGAGGAGCAAAATGCTCAGGTACCTGCTAGCCCATCTACACTTTCGTTATTTGTTACTTACCTCTGCAGCTTTTGACACTCCTAGGATATTATCCTTCTGATCCTGTGATTATAGCAGAGAAGGTAGTAATCCTCCCAGGGCAATGCTGGGGAGACAAAATAACACAACTAAAAAATTATCTGCCAGCCTATCCTTATTTGTTGCTTTAGAGAGCTTCTCATTATCTACCCTACCCCAGAATCAACTACCTTCCATTTCTCAAAGAGTTTCTCACAGTTTCTTAACTTTTAACATTTTCAGTGCCAGCTCTGAGATTTTCTTCAGCTTCTCTTAGGTTTGGTTTAGGGAAGAGAACCATAAATGGGATTCCTTGAACCTGTAATTGAACATGTTACTCAAATAGATACCTATCTTTTGGTTCACATTGATGTTAGTATTTACTAGAAACATAATTGCTTGCCAAGGGAAGCCTCCCACCTGCCATTGATTTCTGGGCTGATAATAAACAAGGTCAACCTACAGAGGTCATCCAATCTATTCCCCTAGAAAAGTCTGCACTGACACTGTCACAAAGGGACATATAGAAAATCTCTGCCTAAGGTGAGAAAGTAATCCTATGCTTATTATATCTACTACTAATTTAATATTATAATGGAAGTTTTGATGCACCAACCAGGTCCCCCTTTAGGAGTGAAGGATTTACCTGTTGGGAGTGCTGCCAGCAGAGATCCTTCAGCTGTCAGCCCTTTTGGGAAATTGCCTTAGCTAAAGAGATATGAGAGGGTATTATTAATGTTATTACTATTAATAAAAGGGCGGAACAAAGGAGGAAGAAAGGAGGAAATTAAACATAGTTTCTACTTTGGGGTAGCTTGAAGTCTTGTTAGGAAGACAATTCATAAATAAAAAGAAGTATAATTGAGAATACAAGACAATGTGTATTAAATCACAAGGATGGGCCAGGCAGCAGTTATGGTATTTTTGAGAATTTGGAGAAATATACATGATATCTTTTTGGTCAAGATTAGTCATGGAAGATTCTACATGAAGGAAGTATTTGTAAAGGATCTTGAGGTTGGATGGAATTAGCCAGGATATATTGAAAATATGATTAATCTGGAGGTTTCTTAACTCTACCAGATTTCATCTATCCTATTGCAAATAAAATGGATATGTGTTTGGGAGAATTCATCCATGCAACAACCAGTGGGAACAGTCAAATAATAGCTGAATACTATGTTTTTTTGTCTGTTTGTTTTTAGGATGGAGTTTCACTCTTGTTGCCTAGGCTGGAGTGCAATGGCACGATCTTGGCTCACTGCAACCTCTGCCTCCCAGGTTTAAGCAATTCTCCTGCCTCAGCCTCCCAAGTAGCTGGGATTACAGACATGCACCACCACACCCAGCTAATTTTTGTATTTTTTAAGTTGAGACAGGGTTTCACCATGTTGATCAAGCTGGTCTCGAACTCCTGACCTCAGGTGATCCACCCATCTTGGCCTCCCAAAGTGCTGGAATTACAGACATGAGCCACTGCACCCAGCCCTGAATACTATTTTTTAAATGCCTACTGATCTTTACCTATACTATGAAATAGATATTATTATTCCCAGCTTCCATATAAGAAAGGGAGGCACAGAATGGTTAAGTGACTTGCCCAAAATTACACAGCCAGTAGGTTCTTGTATTGGGTTCTAAAGCTGGGAAGTTGATCTAAAACCAGGGGCCAGAGCCTGTTCTGTTTCCAAGCAGGTACTGCTTTCCTCTGGGACACCAAGGGATGAAAATTGGGTTGAATTTGTTTATGAAACAATAGCTATGGATAGGCTACTATACTATGCCTCTGGGAAGAGGAGCTTATTTATCATTTCTCATATTTTTTACAAATGCAGTTTTTATAGCAGCTTGAGTTATATCCTGAGTAAAAGAAACAGGTGCTCATTAGACCTCCAGGCTGGTGTCTAACTTTTACTTTGCAGTTGCTGTAAGGGGTAGAGAAGATGAACAGCTCTAAGTGTTTGCTATGGAAACCTGGACATTATTTATATTCATGTAGAGTCCATTAATGCAAGTTTCTTTAACTTTGTGTTTATGAAATAGGCAAATGCTTCTGGGTGTAGAAGGGCAAAAGAGAAGAAAGTAGTATATCTTTAAAACAAAAAACAAAACCCAGAAGCAATAGAAAACATCTCCTGCTCTTTCTTTTATGGTAGTCTTTGAAGCACATGTGCACAGATTGCCTTAGCATCTTTAGTGAAAGTTAATAAAAGACATTTATTTTGGAGATGGGACAATATGTTAGCTGATGGCTGAACTATCTTGAGTTCTACCTTTGTGACTTTAATACACAGAGAATGTGTGGTATTGTGAGACTGAACAGAACTCATCCAGTTTGCACAGAGATAAATGAACTTTTACAAACACGGGGGCAGCTGTGTATTGATCCAAGGGATCCCTGAAGTCCCTGATTCGTTTTAATGACTTTTCTTTCGTTATGTGTCTACTACCATTCACTTGAGGGTAAACATGGGATCAAAGTTCTGACTCTCCCAGGATTAATAATTTCTTCTTTATCTGCATCAAAGTTCTTTGATACACCAAAACTTTCTTTTTCAGTTGAACTTTATGCTTAGATTTCAATCAATCGTAGTAAATATTGACTTGAAAGGTCATTGCTTACCTGAGAGAAAAAGGTTATCATTAGAAAAAATCCAATTTGCCAAGTTTTCACTCTACTTCTTTCCATAAAAAAGGCTTATTTAAGAATATTATTAATTTGAGGGAAAAATGGCCAAAATTCTTTCATTGTTTTACTTTATTATTTCAAAATATTTAGAAATAAGTATTTCCTGATTCTACATGTGTTTTTTAGTACAGTTGTTGTGAACATAGATTTTGGAGTCATGAAGACCTGAGCTGATTTGTGTCTCTGACACCTTTTCATTACCCAATCATTATTGTATATATTATTGTATATGCCTAAGGATTCATTGCCTTAACCATTTTATGCCTCCCTCCCTTATCTGGAAGTTGTCAATAATAATAATACCTGTTTCACGAGTTGTAAGGATGAGGAGGCATGAGTAGAAGCTGGCAAGATACCAATCTCTATGAAAGGAGATAATGACCTACCTTTTATGGTGGTTTGAGTTTCAAAAGATATAATCAATATGAACAATTTAGTTCAGTGCCTGGCACATAAGTGCTCAATAAACATTAGCTATGCTGTTGTAATATTCAAAAACCTATGCATGTATGCAAATTATGGTGTGTGTTTGCATAATCTAAAAACTCTGCTACAGATCACAGAATCCAGATGTGAGTAGGGTCAGCAGTTTTCTTAAAAGATCAGTGTATCTTTAAAATCCTTGGAAATGTCATTTGTATAGGGATATCAAACATTTTTTAAAAATTAAGCATGCTCAGGCCGGGTGTGGTGGCTCACGCCTGTAATCCCAGCACTTTGGCAGGCGGATCACAAGGTCAGGAGATTGAGACCATCCTGGCTAACACGGTGAAACCCTGTCTCTACTAAAAATACAAACATAAATGAGCCGGGCATGGTGGCAGGCACCTGTAGTCCCAGCTACTTGGAAGGCTGAGGCAGGAGAATGGTGTGAACCTGGCATGAGCCGAGTTTGCGCCACTGCACTCCAGTCTGGGCGACAGAACGAGACTCCATCTCAAAAAAAAAAAAAATTAAGCATGCTCACCAAGTCAGCTTGACTTTGTACTTTAAAATGTTGAATATGTCTTCACTTTAAAATGTATATTCATAGTTTGTAATGCTCAATGTAATTAAAAATCATGTGTAAAAATAAGTAATAATTGAAATAATATATGCTAAATGAACATGCATGTGTGGGTGCATGTGTGCATATAAATGTGACCATCAGTACTGCAAATAGGGGATCAGAAGCTGTCAAGTAGTAGTGATGGCCTCTTTTTAGTTACAGGCAACTGGGAAAGTGCATTGCAGAATCACCTTTATAAGTTTTTTGAAAATTCTGATGCCTGGGCCCCATCTAGGACTTGGTGAATCCAGATTTCCAGGAATGCAAATGGGATTCAGATAAAATATTTGTACTTTTTTTGGAGACAGGATCTCACTCTGCTGCCCACACTGGAGTGCAGTGACCTGATCTGGCCTCACTGCAACCTCTGCCTCCCAGGCTCAAGTGATCCTCCCACTTCTGCCTCCTGAGTATCTGGGACTATAGGCACATGCCACCACACCTAGCTGATTTTTGTGTTTTTGGTGGAAACAGGATTTCACCATGTTGACTAGGCTGGTCATAAACTCCTGAGCTCAAACGATCCGCCTGCCTTGGCCTCCCAAAGTGCTTCAAGCATGAGCCACTGCACCTGGCCAACAGACCCTGGTGTGTGATGTCCCCCTCCCTGTGTCCATGTGTTCTCACTGTTCAACTCCCACTTCTGAATGAGAACATGCAGTGTTTGGTTTTCTGTCCTTGTAATAGTTTGCTCAGAACGATGGTTTCCAGTTTCATCCATGTCCTTGCAAAGGACGTGAATTCATCCTTTTCTGTGGCTGCATAGTATTCTATGGTATATATGTGCCACATTTTCTTAATCCAATCTATCATTGATGGACATTTGGGTTGGTTCCAAGTCTTTGCTATTGTGAATAGTGCTGCAATAAACATACATGTGCATGTGTCTTTATAGTAGCATGATTTGTAATCCTTTGGGTATATACCCAGTAATAGAATTGCTAGGTCAAATGGTATTTCTAGTTCTAGATACTTGAGGAATGGACACACTGTCTTCCACAATGGTTAAACTAATTTACACCCATACCAACAGTGTAAAAGTGTTCCTATTTCTCCACATCCTCTCCAGCATCTGTTGTTTCCTGACTTTTTAGTGATCGCCATTCTAACTGGTGTGAGATGGTATCTCATTGTGGTTTTGATTAGCAATTCTCTGATGACCAGTGATGATGAGCTTCTTTTCATATGTTTGTTGGTCACATAAATCTCTTCTTTTGAGAATTGTCTGTTCATAACCTTGCCCACTTTTTGATAAGGTTGTTTGTTTTTTTCTTGTAACTTTAAGTTCTTTGTAGATTCCGGATATTAGCCCTTTGTCAGATGGGTAGATTGCAAAGATTTTCTTTCATTCTCTATGTTGCCTGTTTGCTCTGATGATAGTTTCTTTTGCTGTGCAGAAGCTCTTTAGTTTAATTAGATCCCATTTGTCAATTTTGGCTTTTATTGCCATTGCTCTTGATATTTTAGTCATGAAGTCTTTGCCCATGCATATGTCCTGAATGGTATTGCCTAGGTTTTCTTCTAGGGTTTTTATGGTGTTAAGTCTTACATTTAAGTCTTCAATCCATCTTGAGTTAATTTTTGTATGAGGTGTAAGGAAGGGATCCAGTTTCAACTTTCTACATATGGCTGGCCAGTTTTCCCAACACCATTTATTAAATAGGGAATCCTTTCCCCATTGCTTGTTTTTGTCAGGTTTGTCAAAGATCAGTTGGTTGTAGATGT
>NW_016803115.1:526125-534531 GCF_001698545.2 Rhinopithecus bieti
GTGTCCAGGAATTTATCCATTTCTTCTAGATTTTCAGTTGATTTGTGAGGGAGTGTTTGTAGTATTCTTTGATGGTAGTTTGTATTTCTGTGGGATTGGTGGTGATATCTCGTTTATCTTTTTTTATTGTGTCTATTTGATTCTTCTCTCTTTTCTTCTTTATTAGTCTTGCTAGTATTCTATCAATTTTGTTGATCTTTTGAAAAAACAGCTCCTGGATTCACTGATTTTTTGAAGAGTGTTTTGTGTCTCTATTTCCTTCAGTTCTGCTCTGATTTTAGTTATTTCTTGCCTTCTGCTAGCTTTTGAATTTGTTTGTTCTTGCTTCTCTAGTTCTTTTAATTGTGATGTTAGGGTGTCGATTTTAGATGTTTTCTGCTTTCTCTTGTGTGCATTTAGTGCTTCAAATTTCCTTCTACACACTGCTTTAAATGTGTCCCAGAGATTCTGGTATGTTGTGTTTTTGTTCTCATTGATTTCAAAGAACATGTTTATTTCTGCCTTCAATTCATTAGTTACCCAGTAGTCACTCAGGAGCAGGTTGTTCAGTTTCCACGTAGTCGTGTGGTTTTGAGTGACTTTGTAATCCTGAGTTCTAATTTGATTACACTGTGCTCTGAGAGACAATTTGTTGTGATTTCTGTTCCTTTACTTTGCTGAGGAGTGTTTTACTTCCAATTATGTGGTCAATTTTAGAATAAGTGTGATGTGGTGCTGAGAAGAATGTATATTCTGTTGATTTGGTGTGTAGAGTTCTGTAGATGTCTGTTAGGTTCACTTGGTCCAGAGCTGAGTTCAAGTCCTGGATATCCTTGTTAACATTCAGTCTCGTTGATCTGTCTAATATTGACAGTGGGGAATTAAAGTCTCCCATTAATAATATTGTGTGGGCATGTAAGTCTCTTTGTAGGTCTCTAAGGACTTGCTTTATGAATCTAGGTGCTCCTGTATTGGATGCATATATATTTAGGATAATTAGCTCTTCTTAATGAATTGATCCCTTTACCATTACGTCATAGCCTTTGTCTCTTTTGATCTTTGTTGGTTTAAAGTCTGTTTTTATCAGAGACTAGGATTGCAACCCAAGCTTTTTTTTGCTTTCCATTTGCTTGGTAGAGCTTCCTCCATTCCTTTATTTTGAGCCTATGTGCATCTTTGCACTTGAGATGGGTCCTTGAATACAGCACACCGATGGGTCTTGACTATTCATCCAATTTGCCAGTTTGTGTCTTTTAATTGGAGCATTTAGCCCATTTACATTTAAGGTTAATATTGTTATGTGTGAATTTGATCCTGTCATTATGGTGTTCACTGGTTATTTTGCCCATTAATTGATGCAGCTTCTTTATAGCATCAATGGTCTTTATTATTTGGCATGTTTTTGCAGTGTCTGGTATCGGTTGTTCCTGTCTTTGTTTAGTGCTTCCTTCAGGAGCTCTTGTAAAGCAGGCCTGGTGGTGACAAAATCTCTCAGCATTTGCTTCTCTGTAAAGGATTTTATTTCTCCTTCACTTGTGAAGCTTAGTTTGACTGGATATGATATTCTGGGTTGAAAATTCTTTTCTTTAAGAATCTTGAGTATTGGCCCCACTCTCTTCTGGCTTGTAAGGTTTCTGTTGAGAGATCCACTGTTCATCTGATGGGCTTCCCTTTGTGGGTAATCTGACCTTTCTCTCTGGCTGCCCTTAACATTTTTTCCTTCATTTCAAAGAATCTGACAATTATGTGTCTTGGGGTTGCTGTTCTCAAGGAGTATCTTTGTGGTGTTCTCTGTATTTCCTGATTTTGAATGTTGGCCTGCCTTGCTAGGTTAGGGAAGTTCTCCTGGATAATATCCNAGCTTAGTTTGACTGGATATGATATTCTGGGTTGAAAATTCTTTTCTTTAAGAATCTTGAGTATTGGCCCCACTCTCTTCTGGCTTGTAAGGTTTCTGTTGAGAGATCCACTGTTCATCTGATGGGCTTCCCTTTGTGGGTAATCTGACCTTTCTCTCTGGCTGCCCTTAACATTTTTTCCTTCATTTCAAAGAATCTGACAATTATGTGTCTTGGGGTTGCTGTTCTCAAGGAGTATCTTTGTGGTGTTCTCTGTATTTCCTGATTTTGAATGTTGGCCTGCCTTGCTAGGTTAGGGAAGTTCTCCTGGATAATATCCTGAAGAGTGTTTTCTAACTTCGTTCCATTCTTCCTGTCACTTTCTGGTACACCAATCAAACGTATATTTGGTCTTTTCACATAGTCCCATATTTCTTGGAAACTTTATTCATTTCTTTTCATGCTTTTTTCTCTAATCTTGTCTTCTCACTTTATTTCATTAATTTGATCTTCAATCACGATATCTTTTCTTCCAGTTGATTGAATTGGCTATTGAAGCTTGTGCATGCCTCACGAAGTTCTCATGCTGTAGTTTTCAGCTCCATCAGGTTATTTAAGGGCTTCTCTACAGTGTTCATTCTAGTTAGCCATTTATCTAACCTTTTTTCAATGTTTTTGGCTTTCTTGTGATGAGTTAGAATATGCTTCTTTAGCTCGGCGAAGTTTGTTATTACCGACCTTCTGAAGCCTACTTCTGTCAACTCGTCAAACTCATTCTCCATCCAGTTTTGTTCCCTTGCTAGCGAGGAGCTGCGATCCTTTGGAGGAGAAGAGGCACTCTGTTTTTCGGAATTTTCAGCTTTTCTCCTCTGGCTTCTCCCCATCTTTGTGGTTTTATCTACCTTTGGTCTTTGATGATGGTGACCTACAGATAGGGTTTTGGTGTGGATGTCCTTTTGTTGATGTTGATGCTATTCCTTTCTGTTTGTTAGTTTTCCTTCTAACAGTCAGGACCCTCAACTGCAGGTCTGTTGGAGTTTGCTGGAGGTCAACTCCAGACCCTGTTTGCCTGGGTATCACCAGCAGAGGCTGCAGAACAGTAAATATTGCTGCCCGATCCTTCATCTGGAAACTTCATCCCAGAGGGGCACCTGCCTGTTTGGGGTGTCTCCCAGTCAGGCTACATGGGGGTCAGGGACCCGCTTGAGGAGGCACTTCATTCTCAGAGCTTGAATTCCATGCTGAGAGAACCACTGCTGTCTTTAGGGCTGTCAGATATGGATGTTTAAGTCTGCAGAAACTGTCTGCTGCCTTTTTTTCTGCTATGCCCTGCCCCCAGAGGTGGAATCTAGAGAGGCAGTAGTCCTTGCTGAACTGCGGTGGGCTCAGCACAGTTCAAGCTTCCAGGCTGCTTTGTTTACACTGTGAGCTACTCAAGCTTCAGCAATGGCAGATGCCCCTCCCCGCATCAAGCTGCAGCAATGCATCTCAGACTGCTGCGCTAGCAGTGAGCAAGGTTCTGTGGGCGTGGGACCCACCGAGCCAAGCAGAGGAGGGTATCTCCTGGCTTGCCGGTTGGTAAGACTGTGGGAAAAGTGCAGTATTTGGTCAGACGTGTACTGTTTCTCCAGGTACAGTCTGTCACAGCTTCTATTGGCTAGGAAAGGGAAATCCCCCGACCCCTTGCATTTCCCAGGTGAGGTGATGCCCCGCCCTGCTTCAGCTCGCCTTCTGTGGGCTGCACCCATTGTCCAACCAGTCCCAGTGAGATGGAGCAGGTACCTCAGTTGGAAATGCAGAAATCACCTGTCTTCTGCGTTGATCTCACTGGGAGCTGCAGACCAGAGCTGTTCCTATTCGGCCATCTTGGAAGTAACTGCTCAGTTTTCCATTTCATATGGATATCCAAGTGACCAAGCACCATTTATTGCAAGACCATCTTCTCCCTTCTCTGCTATGCCACCCTTCGCATGAATCAAATGTCTACATGTGTGTAGGTCTTTTGCTGGATCCTATTCTTTTCCATTTCTCTAGTAGTCTATCCTTGTGCCAATACCATCATCTTGATTATAATAGCTTTATAACACATATTGATATTCAGTAGTGTGACTCCTCTAAGTCTACTACTCTTTTTCTTCAAGATTATCTTAGGTCTTACTAGTCCTTTCTATTTCCATATAAACTTTAAAATCAGTTGGTCAACTGCTACCTTTTGGTGTCAGTTGCAATGAGTATGTTCTGGGAATTTTTTCATATTTCTTAAAATTTTTAATCTCTTGTCATAATTCTAATATCCTCATATTATCCTTTTACTTATCAGAAGGACCTGTGGTAGTATCCCTTTTTCATTTCTGTTTTTGGTTATTTGGGCCTTTTCTCTTTTGTTCAGTCATCAGTTATCCCAGAGTTTTATCAAGTTTACCAGTTTTGTTTTGTTTTGTTTTGTTTTGTTTTGCTTCTGAGACAGTCTTCTTTTGTCACCCAGGCTGGAGTGCAGTGGTGCCATCACAGTTCACTGTAGCCTTGACCTCACGGGCTCAAGCAATCTTCCCATCTCAGCCTCCTGAGTAGCTGGGACTACAGACATCTGCCACCTTGCTGGCTGCTTTACTTTTTGTAGAGAAGAGGTCTCATCATTTTGCACAGGTTGATCTCAAACTCCTGGGTTCAGGTGATCCTCCTGCTTCAGCCTCCCAAAGTGCTGGGATTACTGGTATGAGCCACTGTGCCTGGCGAATTTTAGTAGTCTTTTCAAAGAATCAACTTTGCCTTTGTTAATTAATTCTCTTTTATGTTTCTTTTGAAAAACATGCTTCCCACTCTTACAGTTATTATTTCTCTGTTTCTAATTACTTTGGATTTCATTTGATTTTATTTTGCAACTTTTGAGGTAGATACTTAGATAATTGATTTCAAGCCCCTTTATTTTCTAATATATATGTTAAAGTCTATTTCTCTCTAAGCACTGCTTTAGTTTCATCACACAAGATGTATTATGTACTATTTTCATTATTAGTTCAAGCATATTCTATTTTCCATCATCATTTCTTCTGGGTCACATGAGTTATTTAGAAGTGTGTTGCTTCATTTCCAAATGTGAATTTTCTATTTTTTTATAGCTGTTGTTATTGATATTTAGCTCAATTCTACTGTAGTCAGAGAATATACTCTGTAATTTTAATCTTATGAAGTTTGTTAGAGTAACTTATGGATAGCATATGTTCAGTTTTGATAAATGGTGGTGCAGTTGTTAAGTGTTTGGCATATGACAATTAGGTCAAATGTGTTAATCACTGACTACTTCATGTCAGTTATTATTAATATTAGGATTTACCAGCTAGCATATCTGTGTCATTCTTTCAAAATTTCTATTTCTCTGCTGAAATTCTCTATTTTATTCTTTGAACATATTATTTTAAAGTTCATGTCTGTTACCTATCAAACAAAGTAACAAACATCTATCATATATTTTGTCACTTCGGTTTGTAGTTAAGTTATATTTTCTCGAATACCCAAATGTTTTTGATGGGATACCATGCACTGGATATGAAAAATGGAGAGGAAATTGAAGCTCTGGATAATCTTATCTTCTTTCAGAGAGAATTTTCTTTTACTTCTGGAAGTCAGCCTTGAGTTAAGACCTCCAGATTACCTTACAATTAGGAATTAAAATGATTTGAAATTGGATTTCAGTATCTGGGGAGGTTGGCATATTTTCAGTATACTCCCACTGTATATCCCTCTGGAATTCCAACTTCCCTTTAGACCTAGATTCCTCCTCTTTGCTAAGCCTTGAACTTTAGTTGTTGCCCGTAGATCTGTGTCTGCTAAAAATTCTGCTCTGCTTCTCATCTACTGCTTGTAAGAATGCCGTCTGTCTTCAAAGGATAGTGGCGACAAATGCTTGACTTGCCTTTGGGCTTTCATCTTCTCCCTAAGATATTTTCCCCACACATCCTAACTGCCTTGGTGTGAGTATGTGTTTGTCTTCCAGCTTTTCTAGTTCTCAGTGGGGAGTTTGCTCCAAACAACTAATTTTCCATGGCTAAAAAGCAGAACTCCTAGTCTTGAGATTTTTAACCTTACAGGGCAATTTCATCTTCTTATCAGAGTAATTGGTTCAATAGACACAGACCTATGCCTGAATTTTGACAATTTTGTGAACTAAAAAATGATTGTTGTTGTTTTACATCACCAAGTTTTAGAGTCGCTTGCTACACAGCTGTGTATAATTGATGCAGATTTTAGTGCTTGTGCCTGCTTTTGGTACTGCTGCCATAAGAAAAACCTAAGGCCGGACGTGGTGGCTCACGCCTGTAATCCCAGCACTTTGAGAAGCTGAGGCTGGCAGATCTCTTGAGCTCAGGTGTTTGAGACCAGCCTGGATAACATGGTAAAACCTCAGCTCTACAAAAAATACAAAATTAGCCAAGTGTGGTGCTATACACCTGTAGTTCCAGCTACTTGGGAGGCTGAGGTAGGACGATCACTTGAGCCCGGGAGATCGAGGCTGCAGTGAGCTCAGGTCATGCCACTGTATTCTAGCCTCTGGGTGGCAGAGTGAGACCTTGTCTTAAACACACACACACACACACACACACACACACACACACACACTACCACCACCACCACCATCATCAGCAACAACGACAACAAACCTAAAATGTATCATTGGCTTTGGGACCTAATGATTGGTGGAAGCTGGAAGAATACTAGTGAAAACCTAAAGAGCCTTGCAAATAATGTTAGTGGAAGCCTAAGAGGTCCCAAGGAAGGTATAAGAGCCTTAAGGAAAATGTTATTGAAAGCTGCAGGAAAAGGAACCCTTGTAGAGTAGCAGAATGTAAAAAATAGAAAGATATAATAAACTAATGATCTAGCTAAGGAAGTTTTCATGTAGAACATTGATGGTGCTACCTGGGATATTTTAGCTGCCTGTAGTAAAGTGGGAGAAGAGATGAACCAAAATCTTGTTGTAGGCAGAATTCTAAGATGGCCTCCACCATCTTAACCTCCTGGTATTGCACTCATCAATAGGTTATATGGAAAAAAAGAATTTTGCATGTAATTAGAATATAAAACATAATTAAAGCCACCTATCATTAACTTTGATTTAATCAAAAGGAGATTATCCTGGGGGGGCACTTTTCCCAATCAGGTGAACCCTTAAAAGGGACTGGTCCCATTTTGTGAAAAGATTTGAAGGGCCAGAGGGTCTATGAAGAGGATTTGCATGACAAAGACCTGAGAGTGTCCTGTAAAAGCTGAAAGCAGCAAGAAATAGGAATCTTAGTTACACAGTCCAAAGAAATCATTTCTACCATCAACCTGAATGAGGGAGCTTGGAAGCAGATTTTTCCCCAGTTGAGCCTCCAGATGAGGCTGCAGCTGGCTGACACCTTGCTTTCAGCCTTATGAGATCCTGAACAGAAGATCCAGCTAAAGCATACTGGACTCCTGATCCATAGAAACTATGAGATAATACATTTATATTGCTTTAGGCTGTTAAATTTATGGTAATTGGTTACACAGAAATAGAAAGCTAACAAAGTAACTAATTTTCAAGCAAAAGTTATAGGAATTATAAAGAAGTGAGGTATGAGAATAAAACTATGTCTTGTCTCAATGTCTTAAAATTGGCAAAATATTCTTAAATTAAGAAATGGTTTTCAGACAAAGGTTAAATCCAGGATGGGCCTGTAAAATATTATGTTAAGACCTCAGAATAATTTAAGATGAGACCCCATAGATTATTTTAAATAGACAAAAGTCCTTCTAAGGATCTTAAAGGTGTGCCTCACAACTTTTCTGTTAAGCAATGGGGCTTCTTAGAATTTTAAGGGATTATCACACAGCAGCTTCATAAGGACTCCAATGTTGAAGAGAGCTTATCTTAAAAGATTTGAAGTTGTAGCTTTCTTAAAAGTTCTTTTCTTGCCAGGCCTGGTGGCTCGTGTCTGTAATGCTAGCACTTTAGGAGGCCAATGCAGTAGGATTGCTTGATGTCAGGAGTTCAAGACCAGCCTGGGCAACATAGTGAGCCCCTGTCTCTACAAAACAATTTTTTAAAATTAGCTAGTCATAGTGAAGCAAGCCTGCAGTCCTAGCTACTTGGGAGGCTGAGGTAGGAGGATCATTTGAGTCTAGGAGTTCAAATTACAATGAGCCAGGATTGCACCACTGCACTCAAGCCTTGGTGATGGAATGAGATTGTGTCTCAAAAGAAATTCTTTTTTAGAAGGATTGAACCTTTATATGATTCACTGAGAATCCACAGAGTATTTAAGAGACTTATTTTGGTGGAAGCACTGTTAACTCAAACAAAGAACCATGAAGAGCAGAGCATCATTCCCAAGGAACAGCATTGGGCATTTATTAAGAAATTAATGATAGGTTCCTGGCTGTTTATTAGAATTGCTATGGACCAATGAATGCTGTGTGGCACCCTGCAAGTTTTCCCTCTTTTTTTCAGCTTCAGCATTTGAGTCAACTTCCTGACTTCTGTTTCTTTCTCTCCCCTAGGATGACCAGTGGCAAAACTAAGTCAAAACAGTTTATGTCTTTTTTTTTTTTTTTTTTTTTTTTTTTT
>NW_016803115.1:534731-565379 GCF_001698545.2 Rhinopithecus bieti
TTTTTTTTTTTTTTTTTTTTTTTTTTTTTTTTGAGACGGAGTCTCGCTCTGTCGCCCAGACTGGAGTGCAGTGGCCGGATCTCGGTTCACTGCAAGCTCCGCCTCCCGGGTTTATGCCATTCTCCTGCCTCAGCCTCCCGAGTAGCTGGGACTACAGGCGCCCGCCACCTTGCCCGGCTAGTTTTTTGTATTTTAGTAGAGACGGGGTTTCACCGTGTTAGCCAGGATGGTCTCGATCTCCTGACCTCGTGATCCGCCCGTCTCGGCCTCCCAAAGTGCTGGGATTACAGGCTTGAGCCACTGCGCCCGGCCCAGTTTATGTCTTATATCAAAGCCCATGGTCTCTGAAGGATTCATGTTGCTGTGGGGGTAAGAAATTTTTGACACAAGCATTTGTACTTTTGATCAGTTTCGTAACTTACATGCCCTTGGGCTTCCATAGACGTCTCCAAATGCGAGGCGAGTGAGGAGGATGAGGAGAAGAAGAGACTAACCAGCTGACTTTTTTTTTTTTTAACTTTAGTGTTCCCCATTCTCATCTCTGAGCACATGTATGTGAGAATGAGTATTTGCATGCATGCGTGTGCATGCGTGTGTGTTTATTTGGATATTTTTCCCAGAGGGCATTGAAATAACTCTCTCCTACCCTCTCTTCCCCAAACTTATATGTCCTTCTCTCCACTAGAGCTTGGGCCCTTTGTGATCAAATCTACTTCTCTTGTTTAAAAGGACACAAAACAATATCAGAGAACTATTTTGTAAGGCACAGAGGCGTAGAAAGAGGGGAGGTGTTCCTATATCAATCATTACATGGACATATTTTACTAGTTCTGCCCTCAGCATGGCATCTCCATGGGCCAGCCACTTAGTATTAACCCTCAGACATTCTATATGTAGGCACTAAACTCACAGGATGTCCTCATTAGCGTAGGCCCAACCTCTGCACAGATGCAGAGGAAAGGTGAGAAAAAGAAATCTGTTATTCAGCTACATTTCTCTCAGAGATAGTTCGTAGAGGAAAATGTGGGCTGGCTGACCAAAATGCATAGTTCCCTCTTCCAATTACCCCATCAATAGGTGTGCAATTTCTTGAAAGAATCAAAGAAGAGAGTTGTCTAAGATGTGCTGCATGAGTTTTTTTCCTTTCCTGAGGGAAAAACTGTTTGACTTCGGGTTTCACCACTTATAAATTATCAAGTCATTTCTCACTTATGGCATAAGTATCAGTCTGGTTGGTATATGCACCCACACATCAGCTGAGACTGAAGAAAGCTAAATTTACAAAACATTAAATCAAGAAGCATGTGTGAATGGGTAAACAGCGTGATGTCCCTTAACTTAATAAGGCCACAGCATTACTGTTTTGCAACTTTTGAAGTTTTTTCCCTCTAATTTTGTAGTGTTGCTGGAATCAAAATGAGTGAAAGTCCTTCTATCAGAAGAATAGAACAATGTACCTCAAAATAGAAAATGAGAAATTATTCCAGGGAGATAAAGCCATGATAATATCCAAAGTGCTGCAATCATTGCAAGATGCTATATTTACAGGAAAGAAAGAATAACTGCAGCTCATTTTCCTTGTTGGTTCTATTAATGAGAATCCATGGAATGGAACAGACAGGGCTGCCAGATGTCTCTCATGAAAATACCAGTCCTCCAGATGGGGAGTGGGGGAATATGTAGGAACAAAATAATAAAAATAGCATTTTCTCTCCCTTCCCATCCTAGGGCTCCCCAAAATTATGTCTCCAAACCTACGATGACAGATTGACAATTTTCTTTCATTAAGATATTTCCTTCTGTAGAGAAGTACCTGTCCCAATGCAGGATATCCTTTTAAAGTACTAAACAAATGTCATAAAAGGGTAGTCTGGAGTACTTGAACTAGATTACTCTCCAATGTCCAGCAGTTTTTTAAGGACAATGTACTAGAGGGAACCACGAACAGATGAGAGATGCTAACAAGTACTATGAATAGGAGGAAGCTATAGTCCTGAATAGTCCTGTATAAATGCAAAGAAGGATGATAGTGTCGAGACAGCCAGGCTGCTAGACAAAATGCAGAGGGCCTCTGGACTTGGAGTGGGCAGGATTAGAATGTGGGAGAAAGAAGATGGAAAACACGACATTAATTGGAAGTGGAAGACATAAAACAAACTGCCGGAAGAGGATTAGGGCTGCTAGGTGGGTTCTGGCCTCTCTATTCATTCATCTGCCCAGCGTGTAGACCAACTCTCCATCACTTATTTATTTATTTTTTTATTTATTTATGAGAGAGAGAGAGAGAGAGAGAGAGAGAGAGAGAGAGAGAGAGAGTCTTGCTCTGTCACCCAGGCTGGAGTGCAGTGGCGTGATCTCAGCTCACTGCAACCTCCGCCTCCCTGGTTCAAGCAGTTCTCTTGCCTCAACCTCCTGAGTAGCTGGGATTACAGGCACATGCCGCTACACCCAGCTAAATTTTTGTATTTTAGTAGACAGGGTTTCACCGTGTTACCCAGGCTAGTCTTGAACTTCTGAGCTCTGGCAATCTGCCTGCCTCAGCCTCTCAAAGTGCTGGGATTATAGGTGTGAGCCACCGTGCCCAGCCCCACTTATTCTTAAATAAATACTGTGTGTCAACTCCCTCCATTTTTTCTACCATCATTACTACACATAAACATGCACCTTCCAGGTAGCTTTCTACACAAGGGTAAGAAGAAGTAAGAAAACATACTAACATATGCAATAGGAGAAAAATCAACATCTAATGCCTTAAAAAGGTAATCTACTCCACTTTAATATTTATTTATTTATTTATTTTTGAGACAGGATCTCACTCTGTTACCCTGTGTGTGATTGCAGTGGTACAATCACAGCTCACTGCAGCCTCAATCTCCTGGGCTCAGGTGATCCTCCCACCTCAGCCTCCAGAGTAGCTGAGACTACAGGCACATGCTACCATGCCCAGCTAATTTTTTTTTTTTTTTTTTTTTTTTTTTTTTGGTAGAGATAGGGGTTTGTCATGTTGCCCAGCTGGTCTCAAACTTCGAGACTCAAGAGTCCACCCACATCATCCTCCCAAATTGCTGGGATTACAGGCATGAACCACCGCACCTGGGCTACTCCATTTTTACATGGAAATGGACAACAAATCAAATAGATAAAACCAGACTTATAAAATGGAAAGTCTAAAATGAAGAAAATAGCTGGTCTCCAATCAATATGAGATAATTTAGGAAAGACAAGAGAATGAGAATAAGAAAAGCAAAACTGGAATGTATGTATGTATGTATGTTTTTAAATGCATGCAAATATCTCTGGAAGGATATGTAAGAAAATAATAAGATTGTCTCTAGGGCTATAAATTTGAGAGAGCTTACTTGTCACAATATACTTTTTAACCTGTTAAGTTTTGTCCCGGGGGTATATGTTACTATTTAAATTAATAAATATAATATATGTATAACTTAAGAACAGGGTACTATGAAAAAGGAACAGTCAGAGAACAAATAGCTCTTGGAAATTAAAAATATTATTGATGAAATAATAGAATGGTTGGTATAACAGAAAATATGCAAAGACAGAAAATCTCACTAGTTGAACTTCATTAAAAAAAAAGCAGAAAAAAAGGATATTTTCAATGAAACAATAGAAGAAAATGCCCCAGTACTAAAGAGAGACCTAAGTCTTTAAATTAAAATTACTTTTCATTAACTCTTTTCTTCTCCTGTGTTAAAAGCTAACTGCATAAAACAATGTTGACCGGCTTATAACATGTAAAGATGTAATTTTTATGACAATAATAACAGCACAACGGAGGAAAGGATATGTATTGGGGAAAAGTTTCTATGTAATGTTGAAATAAAATTAGTATTAATTTGAACTAGATTTTAAATTAAGAATAAATTTGTTCACTAAATTTTGAGCAAAATCTATTTTAAAATCCACTAATAGACATATCATTGCTAATTTCAGAATTCTAAGGATAGAGAAAAGATCCTAAATATTTTCATGGAAGAAAAAGACATCACCTTATAAAGGAATTAGAATTAAACTAGCATGAAGCAATGCTGTCAAAATTCCAAGGAACATAATTTTCAAGCTAGAATTCTATGCTCAGCTAAGTTATCAACCAACATTGATGGTAACATAAAGTCTCAGAAAAGTTACATGTAAAATATTCCTTCTGAGGACTTTTCTTCTAACAAAATAAGATAAAAAATAATACAGGAGAGTTGTAGGCTGCAATAAATGATGGTACTAACTCAGGTGCACACTATGAAGAAATTCCAAGAGGAGAATTCTCTAGTAAGCCTGGAAAAAGCAATTGGCTCAGATTAGGAAAGCAAGCCAGGGGGCTCCTATAAGAATGTATTTAAGAATTGGTTCCATGCAATAGACAAATAAGAAGATAAGAACAAATTATAAGCAATATAGTGAAAAAAATCATGGTTCTTTTCTTGGCCAAAAAAAAGGCAAAGAAAAACAAAAAACTCTGTAAGCAACTAATGAACTAAACCAACTACAATGTAGGAGTGATCATTAATAAATCTTTGACTCCCTTCACACCATTGATTTCACCACATTTTAACTCTCCATCACTCACCTCATATATCTCACTTTCTTCCAGTGTGCACTTCATAATCCATCACTCTCATAACTCCCTGTTCTATAACACCAACAGTTTCCTCCTCTGATTTACTAACGTGACCAAAAAATAAATAAAAAACAAGAACAACAACAAAAAAACAGGTTAAACTCAACTGTCTGCTTAGGTTCTGTTTGACATCACCAGCTATTCATGACTGAGGAAGTATCTGCAGCTTCAACTATGGGGCTCACTCTAAATATAGGACTACAAGTCCTATATTTGCTGAGTCCTATATATTACCTATATATGCTGAGGTACCCTCAGCACAGATTACCTATCCTATTTTACTTAATTTCTAGTCTCTCTCTCTCATCTAATTATTTTAAACTATTTAGTCCCCAAACCTCATGCAGTAATTTCTTATTCCTTACTCTTAGAGGATAACTGGCGCTATTGATCTATTGATACAGTAGATGCATTGCTCTACATATGAATCTCCCCATCATTACCACACTTGATTGAATCAGTATGAATCCCACTGCCATCTCTGACAAAACTTGCTGTGGTCTGGAGAAGCAGAGAAAGCTGGTCTGCAGAGAAAGAGAAGAATGAAAAAAGTGCACAAAGATGTCAAGACAAGAGGTGGAAAGAATCCAGCCAGTCTCATATTTCCTAGTTCCAGTTCTCTTCTAGGGTCCAATAGCTTTTTTGCTCTGAGTTTAATGAGACATTACTGCATCTTCATATGAAGTTCTTCTCATTTAGTTGCAGTCAACTAATACAGAGAATTTGAATACTTCCAATCTGGGACTTCCAAACTCTCTGCTAGGAAATTTCCTATAGTTAGGATGATGGATTTCTGGCCTAGGTTGGTCCACCCTCCAACCCATACCACATTCTGCACCGGGAGATAAAGGAGTCAAGCAAATGAAAATAAAAATATCAGCGTTATTGCTGATTAATGTTAAATTTGAGGGAGTAACTTAGGTGTGTGATAAGAGATAATTTCCTGATGCTGAATACCAGAATTTGACCAGCTTAACCACCCACCACAACAGGTAGCAGGGGAAAACTGTGACCTCCCCCTGCAGGAACATAACCTTTACCACTAAACTTACCTTGAGACTGAGAGCAGACCAAAGCACATGCAACCAGGCAAATGTCAAAGAGAAAAGAGCGGGAGGAGGGACTAGGCTATGTGGTCAAAGTCCCCGCTCCTAACGTCACTCACCAGATCAAAGAATCTTTTCCTGGGGATGAAGATGAAATGTAAGAGTCCAGGAGTGTTGTGCTAACGGCCTCTACAAGGACCAATATCTATGGAGAGAGAAATACTTAGTACCCTGCAGTTCCCTTAGAGCCTGCTGATTCCCTATTCATTGTTGTGTCCACCATGCCCATAGAGGCAGGAATCTCCTTTGGTCTTCCCTAATGCAGCAATAAACCTGACATTAGGGGAAAAAGGAAGACACACAGACATTTTGTTAATAATGGAAAAATATTTTGAGACATATTTTAAAATAGAGAATTCTTGCCTAGAGTTGGTATAGAAAGTTGACATATATTTCTGACCAAAACTTCTTGGTCATGTGTTGCTGAAGACAATTTCTTTTAATGAACTACAGGCAGTATTCTTAAATATACCACAGTCTTTTACAATCTTTACAATCCTGTAATCAATTCTGGGTCACCAAATGTAGCTTATGGCCAAGGACCTCTTACAAGCGATTGCTTCATTGTGCTTCACCTATTGTGGCTAAGATAATGTGACAGATGCCTCCTGGAATAACAATGAGATTTCCCCATAAAAGTCATTCTTCATGGACAGATCGCTCATGATAGAATCTTGTTAAAAGCTTGGGTTCTTCTGCCATTCTCTCATGGTCCTTCCATAGTGCATTTGATCCTAGGCAATTAATAATGCACTCTACCTGAAAAATGGATCAAGAAAGTATTTGACATTGAAGCTCTTGCAGGAGGGGTGGCTTGCCGTAGTCTGGGGATTCATTAGAACAAGTGGTCTGGGGTGTTGGAATTAGATGTTGTTATTCTAACCTAATATTAAGGCTAAAATAACCATAACTGAGCAGAAGTCTTTATTTTATACATCCATCAACATGATTAAGGTATAGTCTGATCTTTAGAAAAAAGCACCCAAGGAAACTTGTGACCAACATCACTTTTAATGTCAATGTAATAGTGTGAGTTAAAGAATTATTTTCCTTCTTTGATAAGAGAAAAACTTCTTTCCTGACTTGAGTCCAATTTGATAGTGAAAATGAGATTTGTCCTTAGTGGTGAGAAATCTCAGCACCATCTGATATTTGTGGCTGCATTATTCAGAGTAATTAATTGCAACAGACAACTCTGAAATCTCAGGGGCTTAACACAATAAAAGTTTATTTCTCACTCTCATCACAGCCCAATAGTGGCCAGGCAGACCTCCATCTTCTATGACATCTGGAACGCATGCTCTCCAAGGTTGCCCACACTGGGGAAGAGAGTGCTGGAGAAAATGTACCAGCTCCTACTTGCCTCATCCTGGAAGGGATGCATAAGAGACCATGGCCAAATCTAGTTATATGTCTCTAACCTAACTGAGAGGGGAATGGGACATACATAATGAAGGTGTAGGCTGATCTTTAGAAAATAAGTACCAAAAGAATGCTGTACTCAGCATAAATTTTAAAGGCACTACCATAGGGAGGGCACATGGGTATTTGGTAAGCACAGTCTGTCATCGTAGCTAAGCATAGCTCTCAGACCACACTTTAAATAGTGTTTATTTTAGTCAGGCAGCCCTAATGCATTCAGAATCCACATTTTGTATTCTTAAGTCTACAAACAGAGTAGGTGTTCGCACATCTAATTTAATATTCAGATATTGTGGAGTATACAATTTTTGCCTTTTGCTATAACTGTTATTAAAAGCTTATTTTCATGGATTGGATATTAATTTGTAATGAGTCCTTTAATTTCTGATAGTGACTGACTAGCACTATCAATTTTGCTTTAGTCAAAAGAGGTTGGAAGGCCATTGATAATGCTTCTTAAAAGATGATCCTGCAACATTATGTAAGAAATCTTTAATATTTCTGAGTTGAGACAAATGGTGTAGTTCAGCAGGAAAATAATCAGTGTGCATCAGACTGTTGATCTAATATGTGAATCGTAAATCTCCAGACAATGAATGATGGTGCTTGTGAACATTTTCCCACAAGCTCATCAGATGTGTTTGTCATGGTACTGGAGAACCAAGTGGCAATTGGAGAACCTATTATGGCAATTGTGTATTACACAGGCACTGGAACCACAATACACACTATTAAATTGCTTTAGGATAGAAGCAAGCTTCTCAGCATAGGAACATCAAGAAGTGGCCTGTCATCAGACTGTTCCATTTGTTTTAGTCCTAAGGTTTGATGCTTGAGGTTGTACTCATTTTCTTACTAGTAGTACGTGAAGGTAGGATTTGTACTGAGTGTTGGTTCCTGATATTTTTAGGAAAGTCTCACTACTCTGTTATAAAAGACTTTGAGTTTGTTAAAAGAAAAAAGTAATGATAGATGAGCAGACCTTCAGCAAGACCGTTATTTTATTTAGTCTTTGGATTCTTTTAGACATATTCTAGCTGCTTCCATTTTATTTTCTAAGAAACCCAAAGACAACAAAACAACTAAAAGTGTTTTTCTACATTTAACCCTCCATATCCATGGATTCTGCATTCCTGGATTCAACCAACTTTAGATTGAAAATATTTGAGAAAATATTCCACAAAATTCTAAAAAACAAAACTAGGATTTGTTGCACGCTGAGTACCGCATTGAATACACACAAATGAAGTGACGTGTAGTTACTGTATTAGGTGTTATAAGTAATCTGAGAAATTTAAAGTATATAAGAGGATATGTGTATGTTATATGCAAGTACCATGCCATTTTATAGAAGGGACTTGAGCATCTACAGATTTCGGTATTCACTGGGTGGGGGGCAACAGGTTCCTGGAACCATTCTCCATAGATACCAAGGGATGATTGTATATATATTCAGAAAATAGAAACAGATAGTTTAAACTTTTACTCCATTTTACACATGTTGTAGGTAATTAAAAGTATTTTGAATGTGAATTTCATACTGTGGCAGTTGAAAGGTTAGGGTACCATTAAACTTATATAAATTATCTGCAGGTCCAGGAGCTACTAATATGTTTGAGCTATGCCCACTGCTTCCAATTTTACCCTAGTTCATCACAAGTTGTAGCACAATATGTCTTCTCAGGAAGTCTATGAAAATGCTGCTACCTCTGAGGATGGGTACAGGATATGTGACTATTTAAGAAGAAGGAGTTTTAGAAAAAGACGGATGTTTTGACTTGGTTTTCCTCTCAGTGAATTCTCTTAAATTAACCAGTTAATAGATTTATGGATACAAATTTAATTTTTAATAAATTACACGTGCAAATTTTATTAATGAGAAAGTGAGGTGATTGAGGGAGGCGAGGTTAGCCACATGTAATGGACAAAGCAAGGACTTTTCATTTATATAATCTGTTTCTTAGGGAAGCAGAATATAGTGGTTAAACATGTTGATTTAGAATCAAATTTCCTGGGTTCAAATTCCATCTTAGCTACCTGCTAGCTATGTAACTTTATGTCTCTGAGCTTCAGTTTCCTTATCTATAAAGAGAATAAAATAATATCATGTTTGTGAGCATCAGCATTAGGCAAAACAATTAAAAATATATTATGTACCTCACAGAGTCATTGTGATGGATAATGAGATTGTGTCTATAAAGTATTTAGCCCATTTTCAAAATTAAGGTCATTTGCATGTGCTAACATGAGCTTAACCAGGTGCTGTCCGAGGTCCTGAGGTGAGCTCTGAGTCCTAGACCATATGACACAATCCAAGAAACCCAAACAGCTTGTACTGAGCGCTGTACAGGACACAGTCTAGCAAGCAGATAGTTTTCCATTCATTCAGCATATACATAGCCATTATTTTAACTAAATTAAATTTAGACCACTGACAAACTGCCTTACAAATGTTTTATGTTGGTATTAGCTACCACCAAAACAATTAACCACTTACATGGACAACTACTTTGACTTAATTTGTACCCCCTCCCTCCATGAATTTTCTTAATTGACTAAACAATATCTTTTTGGATACGCCCTAATTTTAAAAACAAAATACATATGAGAATTTCATCATTAATGAGTTTGTCCTCTAATGATATAACTTTATTGAAGAACCAAATCGCCAACTGATCCATTACCTTTATTCCTATTTACCATTGGTATAGATCACTAGCATAGCTGTTAGGTACAAGACACACACAAACAGAACCTTTATTATTATAAAATACACAAAAGCACTTTAGAATTTCAAGATATAGCTGCCATAAGTTTCTTTTGGTGGTGTGGGAATTAGGGCAAAAATATAAAATCTAACAACACTGTGTAAAATTATTTACACCATCATCTTATGCTAATAAGTTTTATCTGCTACATTAAAAGTTAGGAAGATACAAAGTCAAGAGTTGAGCAGATCATGCTGAGGTCAGTAAACCAGAAAAAGGGATCCAAATAAGTCCTCAAATTAGGTAGTAGTGACTGAGGAATATGTAGCCAAAGTGTTGAGTTTAAGAATAAAATCTGGGGCCAGGCGCGGTGGCTCACTCCTGTGATCCTAGCACTTTGGGAGGCTGAGGCAGGCAGATCATGAGGTCAGGAGATCCAGACCATCCTGGCTAACACGGTGAAACCCCGTCTCTACTAAAAATACAAAAAAATTAGCCGGGCGTGGTGGCGGGTGCCTATAGTCCCAGCTACTCAGGAGGCTGAGGCAGGAGGATGGCGTGAACCCGGGGGGCAGAGCCTGCAGTGAGCCAAGATCGCGCTACTACACTGCAGCCTGGGCAACAGAGTGAGACTCTATCTCAATTAAAAAAATAAATAAATAAAAAAGAAAATCTGGGCAATAGAGACACAGAAAGAATAATAAAAATGAAAAGCATAAAAGCCAGGGAATGGGCAAAAGAAGGGCACTCAGGGAGAATAGAAGAGAAGGAAGCTTACTCCTGGGTTTTTAAGCTCCCTTTGATGGAGCACACAAATAAGATGACTCCATATAAGGAGCCAAGGGTGAAACACGCTGAGTAACCTGTCAATCATTTAATCTCTCTGAACATGAGTTGTTCTCACATGCCTATAAGAATAATAAAGTGCAACTCATGTTAATACTAGAACCGTAAAATAACACATAAAACACCTCATATTGTTTAGGACATAGTAGGTACTTGATACTCAACACTGGCTTCACATTTGAATCACAAAGGAATTCTTAGAACAAATGTTCTCTTTTAGGTTCGGGGTACATGTGCAGGTGTGTTACATAAGTAAATTGTGTGTCACGGGGGTTCGGTGTACAAATGATTTTACCATCCAGGTAATAAGCATAGTACCCAATAGGTAGTTTTTCGATCTTCACCCTCTTCCTTCCCTCCAACCTCAAGTAGGCCATGGTGTCTGTTGTTCCCTTCTTTGTGTCCATGTGTACTCAGTGTTTATCTCCTACTGATAAACGAGAACGTGTGGTATTTCACTTTCTCTTCCTGTGTTAGCTCACTTGGGATAATGGCCTTCAGCTCCATCCACATTGCTGCAAAGGGTATGATCTCATTCTCTTTTACGGCTGTGTAGTATTCCATGGTGTATATGTACCATATTTTGTTTAACTGGTCTGCTGTTGATGGGCATTTAGGCTGATTTCATGTCTTTGCCATTGTGAGTAGTGCTGTGATGAACATGTGTGTGCATGTGTCTCTATGGCAGAATGATTTATATTCCTTTGGCTATATACCTAATAAAGGCACTGCTGGGTCAAATGATAATTCTGCTTTGAGTTATGTGAGAAATCACCAAACTGCTTTCCACAATGGCTGAACTAATTTACATTCCCACCAGCAGTGTGTAAGCATTCTCTATAAGCATTCCCTTTTTTCCACAACCTCACCAGCATCTTTTATTTTTTGACTTTTTAATAACTGCATTCTGACTTGTGTGAGATGGTATCTCATCGTGGTTTTTATTCGCACTTCTGTAATGATTAGTGATATTGAGCATTTTTTTCATATGCTTGTTGGCCATGTGTATGCCTTCTTTTGAAGTGTCTGTTCATGTCTTTTGCTCCTTTTAATGGGGTTGTTTTTTGCCTGTTGATTCAAGTTCCTTATAGATTCTGGATGTTAGACCTTTGTTGGATGCATAGTTGACAAATATTTTCTCCCATTCTCTAGGTTGTCAAAACATATTTTTGCCTGGGCTTCACATAGACCCAATTAAATAAAAACTTCTAGGAGGAATTCAGGAGTTGAATATAGTAAAATCTCTCCTGATACACATAATGTGCAGCCAGTGTTAAAACCCACTAAATTAGATCAATATCTAATGCCTTGTCTCCCTTTCCACTTCCCAAAATTAGAATCTGTTTAATCTCATCTGCACATGTACCCTGAACCTAATCTGTTTAATAGGCATCCCAACCATGTTATATTCATGTATTAACTTGAATTATGATTGGAATATGATTTCCAACAGATTGATATGCTGTCATCTGTTAAACTATGCTTAATAATTAAAATCTTCCTGATATATTATGTAGTATATAACATTTTTTACTCCTTGTCTACCTTTCTTATGTGAATATAAACTCCATAGGGTGAGGTATTGTCTCTTGCTCACCCCTTATTCCCAGAGCCTGGAACTGTGCATGGCATATACAAGACATTCAATACGTTTGTTGAATGAACAAACAAATGAACAACTTTGTAACCGAGAAGATGGCCACTTTCATATTGTAATTTTAAATGCTCTCTGCTTAAAATAATGTTGCCCCAATAAATCAATGTCTGCATGAAGTAAAATATGAATGATACAGAAACAGCTGGATTGGTTAAAGAAAACAAAATGTAAAAAGAAAAAGTATGAATGGAATTCATAATTGTATGCCAGCATATTAAATAATTTAAGTGAAACAGACAAATTCCTAGAAAAACACAAATTATCAAAAGTGACTCAAGAAGAATAAGAAAATCTGAAGAAACATATAACAAGACATTGAATTAATAATTTTAAAACTTCCCACAAAGAAAATCCAAGGCCTAGATGGCTTCCCAGATCAATTCTACCAAACCTTTAAAAAAGAATTAACATCAACCTTTCACAAACTCTTCCACAAAGTAGGACAAGGCAATGTCCTAACTTATTCTATGAAGCCAGTATTATCCTAATAGCAAAACCAGACCATAAATTATGAAAAGAAAACTAAAGACCAGTAACTCTTAGAAATATAGATCTAAGAATCCTTAACAATTACTGGGAAATCAAATCCATGTAAAGATATTATACAATATGACCAAGTGGGATGCATCCCAGGAATACAAGCTAATTGTATTAGTCCATTCTCACACTGCTATAAAGATATTACCTCAGTCTACGTAATTTATAAAGGAAAGAGGTTTGACTCACAGTTCCACATGGCTGAGGAGGCCTCAGGAAACTTAACAATCATGGTGGAAGGCAAAGGGGAAGCAAAGCCATTTTTCACATGGTGGCAGGAGAGAGAAGTGCAAGCAGGGGAAATGCCAGACGCTTATAGAACCATCAAATCTTGTGAAAACTAACTGACTATCATGAGAATAGCTTGGGGGAACCGTCCCCATGATCCAATCACCCCCCAACCTGGTCCATCCCTCAACATGTGTGGATTATGGGGATTACAATTCAAGATGAGATTTGGGTGGGAACACATAGCCAAACCATATCACTGGTTAAATCTATAAAAATCAATTAATATAGTATACTATATTATAGACTAAAGAAGAAAAAGCACATGATCATCCTAATGGATACAGAAACAGCATTTGACAAATTCCAGCACCTTTTCATGAAACATACACACGCATGCACACACACACACACACACCACATACACACATAACATTTCCACATACTAGGGGTTCGGTTGTACCAGCTGCTTTATGAGGCATTCCTTGCTTATACCAGTAAATAAATACATTCAGGGTGAAGATGAGCATGATACCAAATTGGAGGAATGGAAAGGAATGGATTCAGCGTTAATATCTTTACTGATAGAAAAACAAAAAAATATTCAATAATTTTACAAATATGCCTAAATGCCAGCACTCTTTGATACACATCCCAGGGAAACCTAAAATGCTAAGGGTTCATGAGTCTGGCATGATTTGCTGCTCCAAATAGAATAAATCTCCTGAAATTTGCTACAGCCATCTAGTGGGAATTGTGCAACAATAAGACCTACAATCACTGAAACCTAAATTCCTCCCTGAAGAAAAGAAAGAAGGAAGGAAGAAAGGGAGGAAAAAAAGGAAGAAGTGCCCTCAGACTTCAGAATTTGCACAATTGCTCGTTCCCAAACTATTCAGACATTCCAAAGATTCAAGTATGTTGAAGAACCAAACTCATATCTAGTTTTATGTGAAAAAAAGGAACGCTTTATGGGGTAAAATGACTCCAGTGCTAAAACAATTTAGCATTAGAAAAGAGTAGGGTTTTTCACTGTTATTATTTTAATGCCCAGAAATATGCTTTGTTTGGAGTATATTGCAGGACAAATACGTCTTTCGAGTGTTAGATTTCCAGTGTCTGCATCTTTTCCCAGTCCCTTACCTGTGATTATATGAAACTTTTATGACTACTCGCAGACAAAAACCAGAAACACAAAGTTGCAGGGGATGGCGGGGGGAAGCTCAGTAAATAACAAATCAGCAATTTAAGCTCAGCTGAGGAATTCAGCTCTCAGACCCCAGACTGCTGAAGAGGCTGGATTCAAGTGTCATTGACACTGGTGAGTCAGAAAGATGAGCGTTAAGCTCCCTCATGTCTTACCACTAGTGGCGCTAATCCTTCTTCAATGACTAACCAAATTATAGACTCTCACATCAATCGTTTAATGTACTTGACTGTTTCGTTACCTGCAAATTAATCTAACATTGCACCCCCTTTAAATACAATATTGCTAATAAAAATTATTAGAAAAGCAAATGACAGGTATAAATTGTGAGTTAAATTGCCTGTAATAAAGATGGCATATGGAGGATTGCTTTGATCTCCGTGTAACAACAATAACCGACATTTGTGGAGGGTTTTACTGTGTACCAGGAGTTGTTTCAAATACCTTTCTTTCTTAACCACTTATTTAATCCTTTTAGAAACCCCATGAGTTCAGTATTTCATCTATAAAATGCAGAGAATAATAATTCTACATCACAGAATTGGAACAATCCAGGCGTAGAGGAAGTATTCAATAATTGTTAGCTTTTATTATTCAGTTTACAATCTCCTACTTTTTGCTCCTTTAAAATTAAAGCAGTTGCTTTTCTTTGGTTTCCTGGCTCCTTGTTCCTTCTCCATAATGTCACAGATGTCACATATAGTCATATATACAGATTCTTCCCTTGCTTTAGAATATGATTTTTAAAACCTAGAAGTTTGAATGCATGTAGAACAACAAAGTGCATCCTTACTTGCTGTCTTCTCTCCTCTCCTATCTTTATATTCCCATTTTGCTGAGGTTTATGTTATGTTTACCTAAATAATAGTCCTGATATTTGAATTGTACATTTAAATTTACAAAGTATTTTACATGTGCTCTCTCTTTATAGCAGAGTGGTTGTTAGAGTTGAGCGTTAGAGTGAGTCGAGCTTTGGAGTGGTCTTTAGGCTTGAGTCTTGGCTCAGCGTTTTCTGGTTGTGAATTTGAAGTGATTTGCTGACCTCAGGCTAAGTTTTCTTATGTGTAACATGAAATTAATAAAAACATTTATCTTCTGGATTTATTTTTAGATGATGTAATACACAGAAAGGGTTTAGCATAGTCTCTAGCACAATGGAAAGTAAACATAGTAAGTGTTGGTGGAGATCGCCATTTGCAGTGATGGTAGTGGTTGACTTTCCAACACCTATTCCAGCCTGTAGAGTAAGTCCAAGCTAGTCACAGTTACACACTTCCCCTTATGGTAGCTAATTAAGGATTAGCAATGTTGCTCAGTTCTAGACAGTATGGCAGGAAGAGAAGTATTCTGGGGAGTTTCTCAGAAATGTTTTCTTACTCCTAAAACAGAGGTTTAAGAAAGGGCTGGTCCCTCTTCTTCCTTTGGACATTGCCATACCTGGATGTGATAGTGGAAACAGCTGAAGCTGCCTTGCTGCCAGGCTGTGGATAAAGCTGATACACAAAGGACCAAGGGGAGCTGGAACCCTGACCTGAGCTGCTGAGTTTGGAGCCACTCTACCTCTGGGCTCCCAGTTATATTTTCTTACTGTTTAAGCCACTCTAAATTGGAGTTTTCTCTCACTTGCAGCCAAAACACACTCTGATACAAAAGGTTGATAATTATAACAATCAGTACAGAATATAAGAAAGACTGACAGGGTTTTATATTTCTCTACAAATGAATTATTTAATACAAGTATTCACAAAGGAGATAATCAAGTCCACATAACCCATTTAAAACTGCCACATTCTAAGTTTTATGTGTGGCAAGTTGATTTCAGAATCTCTTGGGCTTCATATTTCAGCTAAATATGCTACAGAGAGAGGTGGGAAAAATATTATGATCCATGAGGCCTGGCTTGTATCTACTCTTGCCATATTCTGATAAAGCTGGGGTTGTCTTATAGGACTGTAGAAAGTGATGATCAACTAATGATTTTCAAGCACCCCTTTGACCTTTTTTATTATCATTCCCTTCTAGCGTTCTCATAAACATTTGCTTTGATCGCAGATGATCAAATACCCAACGTATTTTCAGGCAAGCAATCTGTCTCTGGTCCAAGAATATTTTATCAACATGATTTGTGTTTGATCTTACATTTAAGTTGATGTTTTAAAATAAAATGACCACTATTCATTAGACCAGATGATCTTTCTTTTGCTTTTCACAACCAGTACTGAAGATCTGTGCAAAACTTTTATGACCTTCCTTTTCTTAAGACAGTAGTCCTCAAATTTAGGGTGTGACACAATTTCCCATATAACTTGTTAAAACATAGATTGTTGGAAAACTTTCAGTTTGGAGTGATACCTTTAGAAATCTTGCATTTCTCAGATTTTCTGGTGATGTTCATGTTCTTTTTCCAAGGACCAGTGTCATAACACAACTTTCCAATCACCCTAATTTAACTGTAATACTTTGAGTGTTTAGAAGTGAATAAAGCCCACAATATGAAATATTCTCAGATTTTTCTTTTCTCATAAGTCAGCATGAAATTTATAATGACTTAGGTAGTAATTCATTTATTAAAAATACATATTATGTATATTTGAGGCTTGTAAACTGATGTTAGGGTATGCTTATGGATAGTAAAATGAATACAATAGTGAAGCAAATTAATGTATCTATCATCTCACATAGTTTTGTGACAAGAGCAGACAAAATTTACTTATTTAACACAAATCCCTGATACAATTTTATTAACTATAATCCTCATATTGTACCTTAGCTCTCTTGGTTTGTTCAGCCTACATATCTTCTGCTTTGTATACTTTGACCTACATCTCCCATTTCCTCTCTCTCACCCTGCCCCTGGTAACTACTGTTTTATTCTTTACCTCTTCATATTTGACCACTTTCTTTTTAGATTGCACATATACGTGAGATACAATTTTTTTATTCTGTGTCTGGCTTATTTCATTTAGCATAACATCCTTCAGGTCCATCTATGTTGTGGCAAATGACAGGATCTCATGCTTTTATAAGACTTAATAATATTCCTGTGTGTGTGTGTGTGTGCGTGCGCGCGCACACGCGTGTGTCTTTTGTAAATCCTTAAAAATTTTGAGACAGGCTCTCAACTCTGTCACCCAAGCTGGAGTGCAGTAGTGTGATCACGGCTCACTGCAGCCTCAACCTCTTAGGTTCAAGTGATTCTCCCACCTCAGCCTTCTCAAGTAGCAGGAACTACAGATGCATGCCATCATGCCTGGCTAATTTTTTTAGTTTTTGTAGCAACAGGGTCTTGCTATATTGCCCAGGTTGGTCTCAAACCCTTGGGCTCAAGTGATCTTTCTGCCTTGGCCTCCCAAACTGCTGGGATTACAGGCCTGAGCCACCATACCAGGCCATATTTTAAATTTATTTAGGAACGTCTATACTGTTTTCTATAATGGCTGCACCAGTCTACATTGTCACCAACAGTATACTAGGGTTCCCTTTTCTCCACACACTTGCCAACATTTATCTCTTGTCTTTTTGATCACTGATTGTTGATTTGATTCTGGTTTTGTTTTTTTTTTTCTTTTTTGAGGTGGAGTCTCCCTCTATTGCCCAGGATGGAGTACAGTGGCGCAATCTCAGCTCGCTGCAACCTCTGCCTCCTGAGTTCAAGCAATTCTCCTGCCTCAGCCTCCTGATTAGCTGGGACTACAGGCGTGCGCCACCATGCCTGGCTAGTGTTTTTGTATTTTTAGTAGAGATGGAGTTTCACCATATTGGCCAGGCTGACCTTGAGCTCCGGACCTCATGATCAGCCCACCTCAGCCTTCCAAAGTGCTAGGATTATAGGTGTGAGCCACCGTGCCAGGCCTTTGATGCTGTTTTTTATCTACAGCTAAGAAAAGCCTGACTTTAATATGGTTGTTCAAGGTTCTTTTTCTGCTCTTTTTTTTTTTTTTTCTCTCTTATTGGTAATCTCACCAATGTTCACCATTTCCACTATGGCCTCTGCAAGGCTATCTCTGATATTCACGTTTCTATCCCTGACCTCCCTCCTAACCTCCATTCAGGCCACCTTTCTCCATAAGCAGGCCCTGCAGGAATCCTCAAACTTAGGATGTCAAAATACAATTCAGACTTCGCTCCCACTGTACCTATTGTTCTTGTGTACTTCTCTATTTTTCAAGTTCCCCTGCACCTTCACACTTTTTGGGCCTTCACTCAAAACACTCTCTCTGCCCTGAGAACCTCATGTTAGACTTTCCTTGCCTTCAAGGTCAGAACAGGTCTTTCCTCCTCAAGAAACATTCCAGTCAGGTGCAGTGGCTCACACCCAACACTGTGGGAGGCCAAAGTGGGAGTACTACTTAAGCCCAGGGGTTTGAGCCCAGGGGTTGCCCAAAGTGGGAAATATAGTGAGGTCCCATCTCTACAAATTTTTTTTTTAATTAGCCAGGCATGGTGGCAAATGCCTGGGGTCCTAGTTATTCAGGAGGCTGAGATAGAAGGGTCCAGGAGATTGAGGCTGTAGTGAGCCATGATTACACCACTTCACCCCAGCCTGGACAACAGAGCAGGATCCCATCTCAAAAAAAAAAAAAAAAAAAAAAATACAACATTCCCAGTGGAAGGTATTTCCCGTCCTTCCATTCCTTTCTTATAGACCTTTTCATGGTGTGTCATGATTGACATTATTTTTGTTTATATGTGTCTCTTCCTTCTGAACCCAAGAATGCACAAATGCACTGCAGGAGTTTCTAAACCATTTGAAACTATGCAAAATGTTGCCAGTATTTAAGTGCAGATTTCTAGACTACTGACTTCAACATCACCTGAGGAATTATATATGCATATTTAGAGCTAAAAATGCATACCCCTCGTGAGGCAGAGGCAGGAGAATCACTTGAACCCAGGAGGTGGAGGTTGCAGTGAGCTGAGATTGCGCCACTGCACTCCAACCTGGCAACAGAGCGAGACTCCATCTCGAAAAACAAAACAAAACAAAAAAGCACCACCACCAACAACAAAAAACAAAATGCATATCCCAGGGCCCTATCACAGGCAACTGAATTCAAGTCTCTGGAGGAGGTGTGAAAGTTGTAGATAATAAGATGAAATTGCCTTTGACAGACCTAGACAACATAAGGCCAGAAACACATGAAGGGGAGTGGAGGCTCATGCTTTTACGTCCAAAATAAGAACTGTTTCCAAGGACTTTCAAAAACCTCCCCAAGAAACCCTTTTGCATCCTTCACATATCTCCTGCCTATGACAAGGTTTATCACTAGACATTCTTTAGGACTGCAGTAATTCAGATAAGGTGCTTTCGAAAGAACACTTACCCAGTGACATTTTCACCAATGAACTGACAATGATTGTGGCTTTGAGCCTCTGGAACAAACGAACTCTGTTGTTTGCTGTCTCTTGGTTCTAATCCCACCTCTTAACACAAGCTATCAAGGACACAAGTATCAAATGTATATTTGAGACCAATAACTGATATTGATTGAAACTAAAGCCCAGAATTAAAGTCTTTGTTCAGAGCCCAGAAAGAATGACAGACAGGTGAAAGATAATGTTTATTGAGTAATTATTCTGTGCTAGGCACACTTCTAAGCACTTTACAAATATTAACTCATTTAATCCTCACAACAACTCAATGACCAAAATGCTATTATTGGCAACATTTTAGGATAAGGAACCTGAGGCACACAGAAGTTGAGCAACTTCCCCAATGTCACACAGCTGGCAGGTGGCGGGCTGGTATTGAAGTCTAAGTTGTACATTTCCAGCCCTTACATTTCACCTCTGCATTTTATACATATCTAGGTTATTCTAATGCAGGCTAACCTCTGAGAACCACTGCCTTAGACTGTTAAGTAAAATAGGAGTGCAAATACCTGAGATCTAATCATCCTGCTGTTATAGAACCAACAGGTTTATGTGTCCACTATGCAGTAACAGACCAATGCACTGAGACAACAGGGATGCAACTGAGAAAGAGTTTAATGATTGCCAGGCACTAAGCCAGGGGATGGGAGGAGACCCTCGAATCTATTTCTGTGAGGACTTCTGGGATAGGGTTTTTAAGGGGATCATGGAAGGTGAGGGGCTGGAAAATTGGGATTGTTGATTGGTCAAGGCAAAGGGGATGAAATCATCAAGATATGGAAACTGCTTTCTTTGGTGAATTGGCTCTCATGGAGTTCTTCAGACTAGCTGACTCAGTAGTTTCATCAGTGTACAGGACCTGAAGGTCCTAAAGAAATATCTCAAAGGGAAAACAACATTTCATAATGTTCAAGTTATCTATAGAGCAGTTAAGGGGAACTCTAATCTTGTAATAGGATCTACATGATTCTGAGGTAATAGGCACCAAACGACTATGAGGAAGTAGTCAGAGAGCAAGCTCACCTCATGATTAATGCTGAATGTGCTGCAAACTTGGTTTATTGCCATTTCTCCCTCTCTTCTTCCCTGATTAATTTTATAAAGTTTATAGGGATCATTTTAATACTGTGTGACCATGGGAAATCAATGAACCTGTATGGGCCTCAGTATACTTATCTGTAAGTTGGAGTTGGGATTCACACTTTTAATGGCTTGACTATAACCATAACTATTGACTTATTGGTTGTTGTGATGTCAGGCCTTTTTCCAAGCTTCCATCAACAATGCAAGTCAGGCTGGGTGTGGTGCCTCATGCCTGTAATCCCAGAAATTTGAGAGGCTGAAATGGGAGGATAACTTGAGCCCAGGAGTTTGAGACCAGCCTGGGCAACAAAGTGAGTCTCCATCTCTCAAATAAAGAAATAACACTGAAATAACAGGGAGCTTCCATGCTTATCCTTAAGCCTGTTCTTACTTCCTTGGAAGAGCTGAATGTTAAATATCCAGGACTTTTACAAACTGGCTATAAACCTTGGTAGCTTGATTCATAGAAAGGATGAAAAGGACCCTGACAAGCACTCTTGACAGGTTTCCAATAACTTTAGGATCCCATTATTTGGATTGAGTAAAAATTCCCAAAATTCTAATAAAGAGACTGACTGGCTTATAAAACTGCTAACCCAAGTGGGACAAGAATTAATTGAATACCAAGAAAATACTTTGCCAGATTTTCATGCTAAATCAGCTAGTACTAAAATTGTTTAGATATGCATTTTTTTTTAATAAACTCCATGGTTCAAGTCAAATTACCTGTGATAACCCATCTAATGAACAATGCTACGTACCTTAATTGGAGAACAAAGTTGGTATTTAACAGGATATAAGTCCATTGCTAAACATGGACCTATAAAGGGCCTGGACAGCCACCTGGTCCTTCCTAAGTCCTTAAGGCTTCCACTATTTAAAGTTCTGCATTCCATGACTCATCATGGAAGAGATAAAATAATCCTAAATAAATAAATATGTCGTGACTTTTCTAAATTTCTAAAATGTTTTATGAACAATGTTTGAATGGTTTGCCAAACCTATAATCCTGGGAAGATTATCAAAACTTCAGGTACATTTCTGTTACCTAATGGGCCATGTAAACATTTATAGAGGGATTTCATTCGATTGTCCTTTTCAGTGTATGCTTTCTGGTTGTATAAAAGCTTTCCCATGAAAGAGAGCTGTCATTATAAGGATAGCTAAAAGGTTGTTAGAAAACGTGTTTTCTCATGGGACATTTTGGAGAAATCCCTAATAATAGAGGTACTTGTCTCACTAGACAAGTTGTAAAATAGTTAAATAAGGTATTACAGATACAGTACCATTAGGTAAAGCTAACTTAATTGACTGGATTATCTTATAACAATCAGATCTACTTCCAGTAGAAAACTGTGGAAGCAGTTCACCTCAACATGTTGGCTTCTATTAACCCCAGTTCTGGAGAGGTCTCTGAGATTTCCAGTTTACCTATTGTTCCTTGTGTGAGAGTAGGTACTTACTGTAAATCTTGCCCTTACTGTAAATCTGTAAAGATTTCTAGTTTAACTATTGTTCCTTGTGTAAGAGCAGGTACTTACTGTAAATCTTACTGTAAATGTTGCCCTGTAACAACCTTGATGTTATCTTACTTCAATTGTTCTACACATTTCTTCTGAATCACCCTTTCCCTATGGTATATAAGCCCTAGGTCTGGGGGGTAATGGCACAGGGATCCACCACCCTATCTCACCACTACCTGAGACACGATGTGGCTTCTGTTTGTAAGTGTCTATTAAATGTTTCTTTTTGAGAAACTGGATATGTCATCCTCTTTCTTTAGCCTCTCAGTTTCCTCAAACTTTGGGGAAGATTTGCATAAAACTGCCCACGATGAAACAAAAACATAACTTGACCCCTTGTGAAATAGTTCCTGGAAGGCCTATGCACCTAAAAATAGAGCCTCATGTATTTTCCGCTACTAAATTCTGATATGACTAAAGGCTTTAATGCACTATGCCAAATATGTTATTATGAAATATGCCAAGCTATATTTCCACCAGGCAAATAAAGCTTTTCATGGTCCACTGATTGAGAACAATCAAACCCTTCACAATTTAGAAGTTGGAGATTCTGAGAACATGAGAGAAAGACCACCCTTGCCACTCATACTTCAGCAAAACTATGGCCCCTTGGACCTTGGGTTCATAATCTCACAACTCAGAAGGGCCCCTCCAGACTCTTAGAACTGTATAGCCATTGGAGATGGTAAGGTAAAGCTAATCAGGGACATTTATCTCCAGAAGCAGACAGCATCCCAGACATAGACAGCTTTTTTTTCCAAGATCAGGGGTCAAGACCTCTGCTATCATGAGCCTCTTATCTCTCCATTTTTCCCCTGCTTATGCCTCTATGAAAAGTAGAAGTGAAAAAGAGTCTGTTATGTGCATTCATGAGGTATATTTTTACTTGTGAAGGATTCTGCAGCCAGCTTTACACATGGACAATCTTATGCTTTGATACATGGAAGATGAAGGGCAAATGTGAGGTATATTGTTGCTTCATAATCAGTCATAAACAGAACATTGGTCTACTTCTCTTAACGTAGATCATAGGTTAAAGAGAATATTTCCAGGAGGCATTCACTATTCTGGAAGGGCATAATTTGTTAGGTCTCGTTCTTTCATGATTTGGAGTAAATGAGGCAATGATTAGAAATTTCTCTCTCATAGTAGGCTCTGTAGCAGATTCTACTGTAAAGGCTGTGGTTACACAACAGACTAAATTATCTTGCTAATGTGCTACATAATAGAATTGCTCTAGATTACCAACTGGCCAAACAGAGAAATATCTGTAGTTGTTGACACTTCTTGTACATGGAGGAATACAATGGATATTACAGAGATTCCATTGTAGGGGATTAATAAACAGGCTGCTTGGTTGAAATGAAGACTCTTCCTCTAGCTCATTATCTGATCTATTTGGTTTTAATTCATTTCATTCATGGAGACTCTAAGGAGGACACTCTAAACTCTTGGTATTATCCTCCTGATAGTCGTAATAGTGGTCTCCCTGGTGCGCTGAATTCTCTCAAAAGTTTTAAATGTTTACATGCAGCCATATCTAGACTGTTAAATGGTCTCTCTTCAACTGGACTGACAAAAACTCAAAGAAATGTATGAATGTGAAGATACTATAACCTATGAATGACATGCTGAGACTGGAAATCCAAAATGATGGTAACTGTGAGTTGTGCTAAGGCCCTAAGTTTTATTTACATTCTCACTGTATCAGTCCATTCTCATGCTGCTAATAAAGACATACCTAAGACTGGTAATTTATGAAGGAAAGAGGTTTAATTGACTCACAGTTCAGCATGGCTGGGGAGGCCTCAGGAAACTTACAATCATGGCAGAAGGCAAAGGGGAAGCAAACATGTCCTTCTTCACATGGTGGCAGGAAGGAGAAGTGCCAAGCAAAGGGGGAAAAGGCCCTTATAAAACCATCAGATCTCATGAGAACTCATTCACTATCATGAAAACATCATGGGGGGAATCACCTCTATGATTCAATTACCTCAGACCAGGTCCTTTTCACAACACATGAGAATTTGGGAAGCTACAATTTAAGATGAGATTTGGGTGGTGACACAGCCAAACCATATCACTCACCTAAGTGAGACTCTGATCAAAGTGTAAATTTTAAACAAAATTGTGAGAAGCCATTGTTTTGGACTGAGCTCAAACCCCAGGTCCCAACAGACCAGACCAAACAAAAATGGAGTAACTCAGGCTAAATGCAACATAAACAAACTGTAACTTTAAGGAAACAGATCCTAAAACAGACCAGGTTTTGTCTTTCTCCTGAGATTCCAGCAGAGAAAGGTCCCCCCTACTCTATCAGTTAAAAAATAATAGTAACCCGAAATCTTTGTCTCAATTGAGAGGTTGACCAATAGTGGAGAATTGTTAAGTTTAGCCTAAACCTGCCTGTTTACATATTTTACAGGTTTCTGTGTACACAGTGGACTGTAACCTAACTGGATGTGTAAACAGACTGTAACTCACTCTGCCAACCACTGAGTTTCAGTCAATCAAAGGCAGCTGACTGTTCAAAAAACTCAAACTGAGTTTAAATAAGGCAAATGTAGACCTGTAACCAGTCCCACTGTTTCTGCACCTCAGTTCCATTTTCTGTACATCACTTTCCTTTTCTGGCCCATAAATCTTCTTCCCTCATGTGGCAAGTGGGCAGGCCAGTGGGAGTGCAGACGCTTACCTCCACAAGGAAGCTGTAGGTCTTTTGTAGTCATTGTGTATTTCTTAAATATTTCACCATTTTTATTAGGTGTCTATCTTTTAAAAAAAGTACCACTTTTTTTAGTATCATACTCCAACCCCATTTCCCCATAAGACCTGTGTTTTATTGCATAACTTTGCACAGAGCAGTGATTTTGGGGGACCAATATATCATGTTATAGCAAAACTTACTAATATCATTAAATGTCTCCCTCATAAGGCTAATGATTGAGTTCATATACACAAAAGACAGGATGAAACTTGGATGTAGTAAGTAATTAGTAGTGGCTATTTTTGTTCTAACTGAGGGAATTGAATTAGATAACAATTCTCCAAATATCTTCCAACTGCAGGATTTTGTGTATTCTCAAATCTAGGCCCCCTCATTATACATATGAGATGAGAGACTGGAGTCCTGCTAAAGGTCATACAACTAGTTAATGAGGAAATGAGAAAACACTGGCACCCAGGGCTCTTACTGTCTCTCCAAACCAGTGCCCATCAAACTAAAGGCAATAACCGAAAACTAATTGTAAAGTCATTCAATGTCTCTCAATTTCTAAAGTATACATTAAAGTTTCCTAGTTATGGTAAATTGTGTCAGATGGAAGGGACTCTAAGGCTCTTAGCTGCTTTGGCTGTATAGAAAGTTATAGCCAGAAGGCAGATGTCTAGCCTATTCAAATTTTACTCTGAGTTCCAAGCATCATTCCATCTTCGTGCCTGAAGGGAGAAAGGCATACAAAGGTAACATCCAATCGTTGGCAGATGAATGCCTAAGGGGCAAAGAGAAATTCATTTTTACTTCCCCCATGCCATTGTTATCTTTTCAATAGCAATTCCCTCAGCCCCCAACATTCATAACACTATGTCCATGGTTGGGTGGAGGGTTTTCTTTTCTTTCTGTGTTGCTAATGGTATACAAAGTATGCCTAGCTAAGGAATATGTTTTCCTTTGTGATGAGCGAGCCCCAAGAGCCACCGTCAACTAAACTGCTCCTAAACACTTTTAAAATCCTGATGGTTGTATTGGGCCAAGAATAAAATGATAAGTTATGGATTCTCCAAACATTGTAATTATTTTACACTTGGGCTATCATCCACTCTGTAAATGGTGCTGTAAATGGTGATGAGTTCTTATCTCATATTGCATACTTCCCAGCTTGCTAAGCTCTACAAAGACAACTAATTTTTTTAAGATGGTTTGAAAGGAATGATGGGTTAATTAATTCTACTCATTTGTGTCCCTTCTCTAGGGGAGGATAAGCCAATAACAATGAGGACATCCTGCTAAATTTGTGTTTTTGTTTTCCAGTCTGAATTATATTAAAATCATAGCAAGCTGGGTTTTTTTTTTGCAGCAGTGTTTTTCAAAGTGTGGTCCACAGACTCTGGGAGTCCTGAAGACCTTTCCAGAAGACCTGCAAGATCAAAACTGGATTATAAAAACATTAGGACATTATTTGCCTTTGTCTCAGTGTTGACATTTGCCTTGTAAGGGCAAAAGCAAACTGCTGGCCCCTTAGCACAAATTAAGGCAGTGGCACCAAATTGCACTAGTAGTCATTGTATTCCTCACCATCATGCATTTGCAGTTAAGCAAACAAACAAACAAAATCTAGTTTCACTTAAGAGTGTCCTTGGTAAAGCAATAACAATGATTAACTCTATGAAATCTCCACCTTTGAGAACATGTCATTACAATCTGTATGAGAAATGGGAAGTGCTCAGAAAGCACCAGAGGCCAGTGGTTGTTGCCTCAAGGTCAAGCAATAGTGCAAGTGTTTGAGTTGCAGGCTAAACTAGCTGCTTTTTTTTTTTTTTTTTTTTTTTAATGGAACACTTTTAATTTGAAAGAACAATGGACATATAAAATATGCCTTTTCAAACTTTCCAAACTTAACCAACTAAGCCTGTCATAAGAAAAAAAACCCAACTATTAGATATTTGTTGCCAATGATAAAGTTCGAGCTTTCGAGTGAAAATCAGAATTTTGAAAGTTTATATTTGTCACTATTAGCTTGACAACTTCTCAATATTTGATGCCTTTTTCAGGTAATAGTAAGGAGTATGAGTTTTAAAACATTGTATAGTGAAATATGCTAAAATGTGGAAGATCTGCTTACTTCAATGAAACATTATTTTCCAAATGACTAACATACAATGTTACAAAATCAAGAATAGGAAAAGATTATTAAAAATGGAAGCAAACCAATGAATTTTAATGTGACAGAATATGAAAAGTTAATCCACATGGTTTCAAATTCTACATTGTAATGAATCTTTAAGAAACTTGAATTTTGATGTAATATCAAAAAAGAATACTTCTTTTCCAACTATCTGTGTGAGGCCAGATTTCTTCATACACATTAGCCCAAACCAACAGATTACAACAGACTGAATGCAGAAGAAGATATGAGAATCCAGCTGCCTTCTAGTAAGCCAGACATTAAAGAGATTTGGAAAAATCTAAAATTATACCACTACATATTTTTTATCTTAGAAAATATTGTTATTTTATAACTAATGTGTTATTATATTAATGTGTAATAGGTTTCTTATTTTTATAAGTGTATAAATAAATTTTTTTATTTTTATTTTTTTTGAGATGGAGTCACTCTTGTCGCCCAGGCTGGAGTGCAGTGGCATGATCTCAGCTCACTGAAACCTCTGCCTCCCAGGTTCAAGCGATTCTCCTGTCTCAGCCTCCCGAGTAGCTGGGATCACAAGCACCTGCCACCACACCTGGCTAATTTTTTGTATTTTTAGTAGAGACGGGGTTTCCCCATGTTCGTTAGGCTGGTCTCAAACTCCTGACCTTGTGATCCACCTGCCTTGGCCTCCCAAAGTGCTGGGATTATATGCATGAGCCACCACGCCCAGCCATAAATATTTTTTAAACATCTCATTTAAAATTTTTATTACACTACCTATTGATAGACATGACCTACAAAACAAAACTTTTCAGATCCTAGATAATTTTTTTAAAGTTTAACTGGTTCCTATAACCAAAAAGTTTGGGACTCACTGTCTTAGGGCTCTGAATTGGATTTGAAGATGTGGTTTTCAAAGTGTGATTCAGGGACAACCAGACTAAGGATTATTAAATGCAATATGTATAAAAAGGAATATTCCTGAATACCTTCCCACATTCCTGAAATGGACTCTAGCAGGTAAGGATAGGAAAACCTTCAATTCTGAAAAGCTTCTAAGTCATTCTGATGAACATACAGGATCCTGCCCTGGTCAAGGGTCCTGAACTCTATGTCCGGATTGGCTACAATTTACTAAAGACCTTGGGTGATTCTGTTAAGCCTCTTGGAACCTCAGTTTTCTACATAATACATTGGACAGGTGGGTTCACCCCAAAAAACTAATTCAGAGAGCCTCAGATAAAAGGCTTTAAAAACATCCCCCATGTTGCCATTTCTTAAATTACATGTGTTAAATGACTAAAGTCTATATTGTAAAGTGGTATCCTTAACTTTTAAAATAGTTTTAAAATAATATTTTAAAAGAGTTTTAAAAGTAATCTACTGATCTGTTATCCATCCATTTCAAAACCTCGCAGTGGTCATTTCTGTCATTAGTGCATATTAGCTGGGTTCTGAACCCAAAGTGCATTCCCTAAAAAACATTATTTGAAAAGAGAGACCAAAACAAACAAACAAACAAACAAACAAAAAACCATAAAGAAGATAAATGTGGACCACCAAGAAATTTATCAATAACAGCTATAAACTCAGATATAAAATGAATCTGAGGTGCCAAGGGCCCCTGAAAACGAAAGCTTTTAAAAGGAGCAATGATCTTCCCTGCCTGGGAGCTACGTGAGGAAAGAGATGTACAACCCTTTTAATGTTCTACTAAGCCCCAAAGTCCAAAGTTCCATTCCCTCACACCCTCTGAAGGCAAGGGCTGGCTCAGAGTTCCTAAAGCTCACTTGGAAGTGGCCCTTCAAGAGCTTTAAAAGTTAAAAGCAAAAACGTTAAACCTGAAACTTAATCTGTTGTTCACGCAAATATCCATTCAAACAAGGACAGCTATGGGCAGACTGCATCCTTTCTGCCCTTCCTGGGTAATGGTGGGGCTGTCACTTTCTATATTCACTTCCAATAACAGATCTAAGCTGTCCAGTATTAACTCTTACTAGGAGTCCACAGTACATCTTTCCTTTGAGCCCAAGATGCTGGTGTACCATTTTAAGACATTTTTTTCCCCTAAGCTAGCAGCCCCTTAATTTCCTACTCTGTTAACAAGGAATGTGTTTCATGTGCATGGGTCACATTTACTGAATCTTTGTCAAATATTGAGCTCAGCAACACTCTCAATAACTCTATGAGGCAGGTATTATTTTGTATATTTAGGATGGGGAAACTGAGGCACAGAGGTTGAGTAATTTCCTGAGGACCACCCAGCTATTAGGCAGTTGCACTTGGATTCAATCCTATGACTGTATGATTCCAGGACTCGAACTCTTAACAGCTACTCTATTCTTTTTCCTTTCCCAAAGAATTGACAGAATAACCATCCTGGGAGTGGAGGACGAAAAGAGAGGGAGCGCTTCAGTGAAGCCTTTAAAGCTCAATAATACTTCAGAGAGCCATTCTAATATTTAATCTCTAGATTCCATTTATATTTTAAACTTGATTTTTTTTTTGAAAAAAAAAATTTTTTTTCTTAAAGACAGAGTGTCACTAAGTTTCCCAGACTGGCTTTGAACTCCTGGGCTCAAGGGATCCTCCCACTTCAGCCTCCTGAGTAGCGGGGCCTGATTTGTTGCCCACTTTATTTGTGAATGACAGAAAAGCTAGCAATTTCAGGACGATGGCAATCAAAGGTTTCAGATTCATCCTCCTATCTTTTTTTTCTTTTCTGCTGTGTCCATTGGTCAGAATTCAGGGCAAGGTCATGGCTAGAGATTTTGTAGTATGGCCTAGAGCTATATAAAAACAACATTGACCTTTGAGCTGATTCTGGATTTGCTTTTTGTTCTACAGCACCATAGTAGCTCTTATAGACAATATCTAAAATACTTTTTTTTGCATTGCACCTGAGAGGAGTGGAGGTTTGAAAAGCATCTGTGTCTAAGGGAATCACATTTTTAGAACCATGGTAGAAACTATTGATGGATGTTCCAAACGTATGGCCTTTCTGATTCTTTTTATTCCCTCCTACCATCAAAATTCCAAGCCGAGACTGGAATTTTTTATTCCCTCCTACCACCAAAATTCCAAGCTAACTGTAGCTGTTGGCTACCCTCATCATTCTTTTCTGTGTGTGCTCTCCGGTTTTTTCCCCAATGGAGTCCTCTCCGATATCTTACACACTTAACGGCAGTATTTCTTTTTAGTCAAAAACTTACTTAAGACATTTGAGAGTTGTTATACGATCACTGATTTGAGTTGTACAGAGTGGATGTGCTGCAAAAATCTAAAGGTTGTTCGCTTGCATCAGATACTTATATTAAAGGATAAAGGTTTGCCTTTGTGCTGTGGCAAACGTGCTCAACAGCTTCTAGCTAAACTATTTCACAGTTGTAACTTAATTTTGTTTGTTTGATTGTTTGCTTATTTCCTTCCCTCCCTCCCTCCCTCCCTCCCTCTC
>NW_016803115.1:565828-598289 GCF_001698545.2 Rhinopithecus bieti
TCTCTCTCTCTCTCTCTCTTTCTTTCTTTCTTTCTTTTTGACAGGGTCTTGCTCTGTCACCCAGGCTAGAGTGCAGTGGCGCAAACAGCTCACTGCAGCCTTGACCTCCCAGGCTCAAGTGATCCTCCAATTTCAGGCCCTAGCCACCACACCTGGCTAAGGCACACGCCACCACACCTAGCCACCACACCTGGCTACAGGCACACGCCACCACACCTGGCTAATTTAAATATTTTTTTTTGTTGAAATTAGGTTTCCCCATGTTAACCAGGTTGGTCTCAAACTCCTGAGTTCAAGCGAGCCATCTGCCTCGGCTTCACAAAGTCCTGGGATTACAGGTGTGAGCCACCATGTTTGGCCTACTTAATTTTCTTACTAAAAATACTTATATGGTGATTTTGCATTTACTGCTATGTTTGATCTTCACAGCAATGCTGTTAGGTAAGCATTACTGACAACCCTTAGGATGTTAAAAAACTTTCTTGAAGTTATGCAGCAAATAAGCAGAGAAGCCAGGAGCTCTTTCCTTTCCAAAAGACTAATGTAAAATGTCAAATTTGCACTTAAGAAACATGCTGCTGTTATGGGATCTTTGGAGTGTCAATTTTCTGGCCAGAAACCTCTGTGGCTGGTGGTGCCTTTGCCCAAGTTTTGCTTGGGCCTGTGGGGTTTGTGTTTTGCCCACTTGGCCTGGCAGGCTGTGCTCGGCTCATGCTACTGGCCTGGGTCCCACGCCTGCCAAGGGCAAGTCAGACATGGAATGGTGAGGGGTGTGTGAGTGACCATGGAGTCTGGCCACTGTGCAGTCAGACATGCCACCTGCTGCAGCGGGGCAAGCAGCTCCAGGAGCCAGCACAAGTGCTGGCTCTCCACAAGGCTGTGGCTGAACCACATGCACTACAAGCAGCTTCCACAGCTGACACCAGGAAACACGGTGGCTCCTGGAAGCTTGGAGATGCCAGGAACTGCAGGACTCCAAAGAGGGAGGATTTGTAGCCCTGGCTCAGGGAGCACCCAGGTCTGGGATCCCCAAAGGGCCACAACTCTTCTTTCCCTCTCTTTGCCCGCAACATGGAGAGCAAGGGGCATGTCTCAGCCCTGTTTGTGTTAAAGCTATTTTAGCCTCACCATTCGGTGGGTCCCAAGTTCTTGTCCTACAACCAGGAAGAATAAGGTATGCAGACAAGTGGAGGGTGAGCAAGATGAAGAGAAGCTTTACTGAGCAATGCAATAGCTCAGAGGAAACCCACAGAGGGCAGCTCCTTTCTGCAGCCAGGATGTCCTAATGAGGGCAGCTCCTCTCTGCAGGACAAGTTGTCCTAACAAGTGTTCAGCTATCAGCAGAGAGGAGGCCCTTGAGTGAGTGGCTCCTCTCTGCAGGCAGATCATCCTGTCATCTCCCCATTGTCTCTCCGTCACCTCTGCAGCCCTCAGCAGAGATGAGGCCCTAGAGTGAGTTGCTCCTCTCTGCAGGTAGGTCATCCTGTCGTCTGCATTCCCAGCAGAGAAGAGGACTTAGAGTTGATTGGTCCTCCCTACAGCTGGCCATCCTGATACCGGCTCAGCTGTGGCTGAGCCCAGGGCTTTTATGGGCCCTGGAGGGGAAAAAGTGTACACTGATTGGTCTGTGGGTGGCCATGGATAGGCCCAGAAAAGGCACCACAAGTTCCCATTCAGGTCCGCAGGTCTGGCAGCCTGGCCCCCAGCCTTCAGGCCTTCCCTGGCCTGAAGGTGGGGCCTCACCAGGGACCAGCCCCCTTCTGCCTAGGAACCTGTCTGCCTCCTGCTGCCATTCATGGTGCCCAAACTGTAGGTGCCAAGGTTCACCTACAGGCCAGCACCAAGCTGCCCTCAGCCCCACCTCAGCTTCTCTCCTATGCCTGTCAGCACCCAAAGTCTGGAGGGGCCTGAGGCTGCAAGGGGCTGGCAGGTCAGCACTGCCCCAAGTATGTGCACACCTGGCCAGGCTGCAAGAGTACCCAGGCTCTACCCTGACTTTGCTCTGAGATCAGAGCAGGCATTGACAGCAGGGAGAAGCTAGGCAGTTGAAGCAGGCATTTCCAAACCTAGAAGGGCAGGGGGGCCTTCCTGGGTCCCCAAGAGGGCAGAGATGCCTGGGTCTACAGTTGTGGTTTGGGTGGCTGCAGCTGTGCCCAGGGGAGGGTGGGGCTCCTGCCTGCTCCATACAGCGGGAGGCCTGGGACTGTAGCCACAGTTTGGGCAGCTGCAGCTATGCCCAGGAGGGCAGGGCTCCCACCTGCTTCTAGGCCCTGAGAGCCCAGGGATGCCTGAATTTGCAGCCATGGGCTGGACAGCTGCAGTGGCACCCAGGAAGCTCCTGCCCCAACTCGGAAGGGGTGGGGTTCCCTCTTGTCCCCAGCTCCTGCTGGCTCCATGCAGCATACAGCCCCTGGTGTGCCTCCCTGCTGCAGCTGGCATGGTGGCAGTGGCCGCTCCGGATGGCCCATCACTGCCATTCAACAAACATTTACCATGCACCTCTTAAGTCCCAGATGAAGTTCTTAGCTCTGAAATCCCGTACTGAGACCTATAAATAAACTTTGATTATAACATATCCAATCAAAAGAAAATGAGACTTTAGAATATGTACTGAATATGTGTTTAAAGTTATCTAGAAAAACTTGCTATTTCATGAAGTGCTATTATAAATTATATATGTATATGGATAGTCACTGTCTATTTTTTTGGTCAATTGACCTTAAGCAATGCTGGTTTGTTTAGATGCTAAACTTTAGAGTATGATATGGATTTTAAAATATATTTCTTATGTCATTAATATATAAAGGAAAAAGGAACATTTAACTTTTCAAAATTAGAACCCAAGTGAGTTGAATCCTAAGTATACCTTATGAAAATCTGAAATATGGCTGTTCTGAAATGAGAGGCCTGTAGAATATTATCCACACATCTACATATAAAAATACCTTTCCAATATTTCTTGGTTGAATTACTATCCTTGGTCCAAGGACGATCAAGTTCTGATGTTTTATCTTCTGTATTTTGGTTGGAAGCAGAGCCATTTCACCAATTAACCTAGCAAAGACTCTGGAGTTACTGTAGAATTCTTTGCTTCCCATAGTTAATTGATTATAACTATACATTATCCCATCTACATCTCCATAATCAAGTATTTCGTACACACTTTGTCTGCCACCGCCCTCCCCCACCCACCTTGCTTTTAGACGACTGCAGTACCCTTTCTCAGGTCCTCCTACAGACTGTGGTCAATTCTGAATGCTAAGATTCTTATTAGAGCATTCTCTTCTCCAACAAGAGACAATACCAGGCCATGGGAAAAGATCAAGATCTGGAGTAAACAGACTTGGATTAAAATTCTTCTGCCCATCACTAGTTGTGTGATCATTGACAATTTACTTCTTTGATCCTCACCCATAGAAAGAAAATGATAATGATCATACTTACTTTGCTAGATTCTTGTGAAGATTAAATAAGATAAATATATAGGGCAGGCACAGTGGCTCATGCCTGTAATCTCAGAACTTTGGGAGGCTGAGGCGGGCGGATCACTTAAAGTCAGGAGTTCAAGCCCAGTCTGGCTAATATGGTGAAACCCTGTCTCTACTCAAAATATAAAAAAATTATCAGGGTGTGGTGGCGGGCACCTGTAGTCTCAGCTACTAGGGAAGCTGAGGCAAAAGAATTGTTTGAACTTGGGAGGTGGAGGTTGCAGTGAGCTGAGATCATGCCACTGCAGTACAGCCTGGGCAAGAGTTAGTCTAAATGAGTGAATGAATGAATGAATGAATGAAACATACAACATAGCATCTAGTACAGACATCCAACAAATGTTCATTTTATTCCTATATCTTTCATTAGGTTTCTTCTTCTCTGCTAATTCAGATTCCAACCTAAGTTATTGGTGAATTAGTCCCATGGTCTTCTGTTCAATCCTCCTATCCACCACTCTTCCCAGAGAGTCACCACTCTGCCTTCTTCCTTTGTCCACAGGAGCCTGCTTGTCTGGAATACCTTCCCTCACTCTCTTGCTCTTTCATTCAAATCCAGCTCAGGGTCTAACTCATCCAAGAATCTTACTGATTAACATGTTTACATGTTTATTAGCTTATCTTTCTACTGGGTTTAATGTTAACCATGCTGCTTTCTATGGAATGAATTCATAGAATGTGAAACACATACATAGAAATGACTGTTGCCTGTGTACCCATTCTATAGCCCCTAGCTGGCAATTGGTTGTTAAGGAAGATATGGTCATCAAATAAATCAACCGTTCTTGCTAACTCAAATCATCCCGTCACTAAAGTAATGGAACAGAAAGGCCCTATAATGAGATATTAATTAAACGAACAAATTATTATTTCTATGTGGCTGACACCAAGCAGCTGTGGTTTTAATTGATAAAAATACTTATTAGGATATATGGACAATAAATGATGTTTGACCCTTAAAGAAATAAACATCACCACAGAGAAGTGACCCCCACTACAACATGCAACATGCAAGCATTTCAGCCCATACAAGAAATCAGGGCACAGTTCAAAATGTTTTCTTGTAACATTCTTAGGAAAAGCTTTTATTGCTGGAAGATTTGTTGATAGCCTACTCAGTGTCCTATCCCCACTTTCCCCTCCAGACTGGAACTCTAATTTTATGCAGGAATCCACAAAGTGCAGCTCAATTGACTTAGGGGAAGGTGACGCCAGCTGCAGTTTCTGGGTTGGGCTCTGACTAGTCTACAGCAATCATTGTAATCTCATGTCTCTTGCTTGGATTGGTTAGGTAACATGGTTTAAACAATTAGCTCATGGAATTTTGTTGGCAATGGGGCCAATGATTAGCCAATCAGACTAAAGGAGTTTTATTGTATAATTGGTGGAGAAACTCATTTGTTGTCTGCTGGATATGAATGAGGAATAATGTACTTTCTCACTACTAGTAGTGATACTCCTAACTTCTGGGGAAAACTTGCAGGGAAAATGTCCACACTGTGGAAGGAAAGCAATGAGACAGAAAGATATGGGTCCTGGACTTCCTTGAGCTGCTAAATCAGCCACCCTGGAAGCTACACCAACATTGGACTTTTTATTATATGAGATAACACATTTTATGATGCTTAAGTCAGTTTTAAAACATTCTAATGGGTAACAGTACGGAAAATGGAAACAAATGAAAATCATAATGAATCTTTAAGATCTTGTTGATTTCCAAGCTTAAAGATATTATACAAGTAAACATTCTTGGATGCACACTTCCAAAGAATATTCTTCTCTCAGCCTGTGAGTGAAAGGGAACATGTCTATTCAGGTTCAAATTCCTATTTGGCTCTTTAGGTTTATATAGAAGACCTTCTTGTTATTGAAGGCCATGTGGAAGCCAAGATGTAATAGCTGAAATGAGGTATTTGACATCTTTGAGTTTATTGCCACAAACTTCTTTCCCCAATGCTTTGTTTCCCCTGCTTCAAAATACCCCCAAATAAAACCAGATCATCAGGGTTACTCTTACTGAGTTGATTGTTGGGGTGATGTCATCATTATATTTTCAGATACTTTTCTTTTTTCATAGGATGGTTGCCAAAGCCATCATTAATTTAATTAATTTGACACTGTCCTCCTTATATTCCTTTGCCCCATGAGAAATAACTGTCTTCTAGTATGAAGATTAGTAATACTTGAGCAGTTTATTTTTAAAAATGAAGAACATTATAAAGTATGTTTCTCCATAAAGTATTTCCCCAAAAAGGAGACTAGAGTTATTCTCAAGAATACATAAATTTTGTGTTTTTATTTAAGTGATATTCTAGAAAACTAATATAAGCATATTTTTGATCATTTGCATTGTATAATTAAAACTGGTCCACAGTTTCACTAACTGAGTTCATGTTTGTGCTTCCAATAGAATTGATATCAAGTGATACTTCTTGATTTGTTGCCAGGTAAAAAGAAAAGAACACTGGTGGGCTTGATACATTGAGGATGTCTTCTCACCAAAGGAAGGCCAAACGGTATCTCAACAGGCCATGTGAACTAGGTGTCTCAGTAGTATAATTAGTGAAAAATGGAGGGAGAATTGAGTCCATCAATTTGTAGCATGCCAAACTTGAATGAACTTTCACCTTAGCACTCAATTCTATACTCAGTGCAAGCAGGACTTAGTTTCAAACAACACCATTTATTGTGTAAAATTAAGGTTGTTATCTTGCCTTGTTTTTGTAGTTTTGCTTATATGCAATCAAATTTATTTCATATAGGTGAATACATAAAAGCTATAAACCACCTAGAGTTTATATGTTGCTTAGCTAAGGACGCATTGAATAACATCTTATATGTTGATGCATGATCTTGGGCAAGTTATATAACTCTTTGTTTCTTGTCTTTCTAATCTACAAAAAGGACATAATAGAATTATCTACTTAATTAGATTTTGTGAAGATTAAATGATTTGGTGTGTGTAATGTATTGGGAAAAGTACCTGGAATTCGGCCGGGCGCGGTGGCTCAAGCCTGTAATCCCAGCACTTTGGGAGGCCGAGGCGGGTGGATCACGAGGTCAGGAGATCGAGACCCTCCTGGCTAACACGGTGAAACCCCGTCTCTACTAAAAAAATACAAAAAACTAGCCGGGTGCGGTGGCGGGCGCTTGTAGTCCCAGCTACTCGGAGGCTGAGGCGGGAGAATGGCGTAAACCCGGGAGGCGGAGCTTGCAGTGAGCTGAGATCCGGACACTGCACTCCAGCCTGGGCGACAGAGCGAGACTCCGTCTCAAAAAAAAAAAAAAAAAAGTACCTGGAATTCTAGTAAGCACTCTATTAGAGCTCTAATAATTACTTCATACTTTTACTTCTATAAAAAACAGAATAATTTAAGCCACCACTCAAGGTTCATCAGGGTTTTTTCCGATTCCAAAAATATGCTGGAGTTTGATGTCTTCCTTTTCTCTGTCACTGCTAGAAAGCTTAGCATCAAATTCTGTGGCTCACCAAGAGCAAGAGCATGGCTATTATGTCTTCTTTGGCCTCCATTTATGTTTCTATCCATGTTTTTTCACCTATGCTCAAACTTAATTTATGAGGTTCTATTGCACTTTATGTGTCTCTTTAAGCTATCTTAAGTCCATTGCAGAACAGAAGGTGTGGTACATAAAATCAATAAAACACATATCCACTGTGTGAAAATAGGGAGTTTAATAGACAATAAGGCTCCCTGGGACATATTACCACATACAGGAAGGATCTCAGAACTCATTTCCTGGACTGTGCGATATTTTCTCAGGAGTAGGAGTGTAATATAATTGACCACTATTATCTTCTGTCTGTTCTATGAATGTTGCAAGTGTTTATTCCATTTCTGTAAAAAACCCTGATGTAGTATATTTTTTTCATTTTTTTAATAAAAACTTTCTCACAATGAGTTCATTTAGGAGACTCAATGTTTGTCTATTTTTTATTTATATTTCTAAGTTTTGATGTTTTCTTTATTTTTCTTGAGAAGGAAATAAAATTTCTAGTACAAATGCTATGATTCAGGTCCAGAAGAACAGAATATTACTCATGATGACAGTTATATGATTTCCATTTCCTGATCTTTCTGCTCCATTTTCTGGGTCAGATTTCAACCTCAAACATTTTGTACTGAGATAAACGAATACCTCGTAGGAGATTTTTTGCTAACTATTATAGTTTGTTAGTTGAGATGAGAAATAACATGATTCATCAAGTGTTAAAATTTGCTACTTACAGTCTCTGGGGAAAAGTACCTATCAATGTATCCAGAACCATTTTGCTTTTAAAGTAATTATCACTTCATTTTAGGAGTTGAGATGGGAGAGAAAAAGGAAGTGATAACTCCACCTCTAAGTGTCATCTGTATCTGTAAGGACGATTATTCTCCAGTTAAAATTCTCTACTCAACCTGGCATTCAATTCTCATTTCACTGAATTTTTTCTTTCAACTGTTTTATTTGATGTGTGATTTATTAAGATAATGCAAAGAGAAAAACTGTATTTCAGGACCTCTAAATAATAACTTTTAAATATTTCTTTGTGCTCCCCCATATCCAGCCAGTTCTGATATTATAACATTGACTTATGCAAGTGATTTCTTCTTTCATTAATTATTGTAATTTCCACCTGCTGAAGTTGCCTATAGGCATTAGCAGCAGAATATTTATTTTCTTAATATTACCATCTGTTGCTTTATGTGATCAATATCTACCTTCTACTGGTAACTTAAAGTCAGATAGCTATAAATGGCTCTTCATAGTATCTATCCTGGTGAAATACAATCTCCAACTTTAAGTGTCCTTGAGACTGATACACAACAAATAGGTTTGACAACAAAACCACAAATAGAGATTTGTAGTTCTTTCTGATCTGTGAATCAGCCTGATATAAAAAACGACCTGGAGAGAGGTGATATGAATAGTGTTAACAGACATATACAATACATTTACCAATCTCCACATTTCATTGATTATCATCCCAATATTAAATATGCCCTTCCCAGTTTCCATGAAATCCTGAGAGCAGAAGCTTTTAAGAACTGAAGTTCTGTATGTTTGACAAGAAATATTTGAAAACAATGTGAGTAGGCAGACCAACTTAGTAGGTCCCTATGGTGTGTTTTGAGGAGTTCCTCTCTAAATGGCCCTAATGATCTACTAGTAATAGACTGATTCTTCAGAGTTCAGAGTTGTTCATTAAAATTTAAATATTCCTTGAAAGGTGACATTAAGCTACTTTCAACCATTAGAATTAGTTTGCCAGATTTTAAACAATGAATAAATGTTCCCTGTGCAAAAAACAAATTCAAACAAGACAAAACAAAGGGGTATTAAGAGAAGTTTCATTCCCTTACTCATTCTCTAATTCCACTTCATTCTTGTGTATATTCCAGAAATTTTATTTGCATATCAAAGCACATTCTTGTATATTTTCCAGGAATTTTCTTTGCATATCAAAGCATTAACTTTCAGATTTTTTTTTTCAAGTAGGACAATCTCTCTCTCTCTCTCTCTCTCTCTCTCTCTCTCTCTCTCTCTCTCTCTCTCTGTCTCTCTCTCCACTGCTTCCTCTCCACCTCTTGTCCATTTATCTGGAAAAGGACAATAGTCTCTACATTCTCCTCTATTTCACTCCCAAGGGAAACCAATATGAATGAAATTAATAGCCTTCCTCAGTGCTCCAATAAAAGCAAATAATATCTTTGATTTCTCTAAATGGGAAGATATTTTACACATTATTTGGTAATTGTCTTTTTGCTAAACAATATATGGACTCCTCCCAAAATAATATATATAAATCTTTATTTTTTAAGAGACAAGGTTTCGCTTTCTCATTCAGGCTGCAATGCAATGGTGCAATCATGGCTCACTCCAGCCTCCATCTCCTGGGCTCAAGCAGTCCTCCTACCTTAGCCTGCCGAGTAGCTAGTACTATAGACGTGCACAATCATGGCCAGCTAATTTTTAATTTTTTTGTAGAGACAGTGTCTCACTATGTCTCACTATCTTGCCCAGGCTGGTCTTGAACTCTTGGGCTCAGATGATCCTTCCACCTCAACTTCCCAAGGTGTTGTGATTACAGATGTTGACCCACTGTGCCCAGCCCTTCCTTTTTTCTTTTTTTTTTTTTTTGAGAAGGAGTCTCGCTCTGTCACCCAGGCTGGAGTGCAGTGGCCAGATCTCAGCTCACTGCAAACTCCGCCTCCCGGGTTTACGCCATTCTCCTGCCTCAGCCTCCCGAGTAGCTGGAACTACAGGCGCCCGCCACCTCGCCCGGCTAGTTTTTTGTATTTTTTTAGTAGAGACGGGGTTTCACCGTGTTAGCCAGGATGGTCTCGATCTCCTGACCTCGTGATCCGCCCGCCTCGGCCTCCCAAAGTGCTGGGATTACAGGCTTGAGCCACCGCGCCCGGCCATTTTTTTTTTTTTTTTTTTTGCCTTTTTTCTTTTTAACAGCTATATAATATTCCTTAAAATTGACGCTGTAACAATGTAATACTTATTACAATGCTGTAATAAATATTCTTACATTGTAGTCTTACATTCTTGTGTTTTTACTTGGATAAGATAGATAGTCAAAAGTGAGATTGCTGAGTGAGAGAGTATATATACATACTGCATTTTCAGCCATATGGCCAGATTTTAAAAGTGTGACAATTCATCCTCATATTTCCACCAGCAACACCTGAATGTGATTGTTTCCTCACATCCTTGATAGCACTGGATTTTGTCATTCTTCATAATTTGCCTACTGCTTTTATTTGCATTTGCCCAGTAGCGTGAATTTTTTATGATTACTGGCCACTTGAATTTCCTGTTTTGTGAATTAATCATTCATCTCCTTCATCAGTGTTTCTATTGGTTGCTTGTCTTTCATTATTATTATTATTGTTATTATTATTATTATTAATTTATAGAATTTATTGTGTATTTGTGGTATAATTGGTGGTCTTATATATTGCAAATATATTTTCCAAGTCAATGAATGATGTGAGTGGCATCTTAGTGTAGTGCCCAGTTTCTACAGCCAGAATGTCTAGGTTCAGATTTTAGGTTTGTTATTTACTGGTGTGTGACCTGAGGCTGTAGATTTATCTTCTGAAATATGGAAATGAAAATCTTGCTTAGTTCATAGAATGGAATGAGGATTAAATGAATCAAATACGAAACATGTAGTATAGCGTTTGGTACAGAGTAGGTCAATATTTTTTGTTTACTAGTATTATTTGTATAATATATTTTGCTCTAAAAGCCTTTTAAATTGTCATATAGAATCTACATTTATTAGTTTATTTAATGGCTCCTGAGTTTCCTGTCTTGAGCATGAAGATTTCCTCTGCTCTAAAGTTACGCAAACCAAGAACATTTTTCTCCATGACTAGCCTACTGTATTTGCATGATGTATTTTCTAATCTATTCCTTTATTTTTCTTTTTGAGATCGATTCTCACTATGTTCCCCAGGCTGGTCTTGAACTCCTAGGTTCAAGCAATCCTTCCACCTCAGCCTCAGTAGCTGGGATTATAGGCATGCATGCACCACCATGCCCATCTTGCATCACATATTAAACAAAACCTGCTTTCCTCTGTCATTTATCAGGATCCCATATAAACATAGTTTTTCTTTTACTCTCTATTTAATTCCACATTTTATTGTCTATTCCTTTTACTACAGTACATTGAAGTAGGTTTAATATCTAATAAGGCTAGCCCCATATAAAAATATTTTTTGAGTCTTCTTGGTTATTCTCAGATGCTTTCAGTTGACCTTTGAAATGTTACTCAACTCCAAAATATGTATATTTGAATTGAATAAAATTTACATGTTAATTTTGAAAGGGTAACATTTTATGATGTTAAAACTCCTCATTCACGATCAGGGTATACATTCAATTCACTCAAGTCTTGATTTATGTCTTTAGTATAATTTTATATTTCTGTCATGTATATTTTGTCATAATTATTGCTACTGTGAATATTTCTAATATGCTATGTTATTCTATTCTATTGGTTATTGCTAGTATAAAGAGAAACTAAATATTTTTGTACCTTACCTTAAATCCATTCTTTTTTTAGTATTGTTAATTTATTAAATTAGTCTCTTTGGATTTCTAAGTCTACACTCACATTCTGCAAAATAGAATAACTTTTCATTTTGAATATTTTCCAATATTTGTATGCATTATTTCATTTTTTTCTTTAGTGCATTAGCTCTAAAATGATGTTGAATGAGAATGTTGATGTTGACTTTCTGCCTCGTTCCTGATTTTAATAGAAATGACATTAGCATTTTACTGTTTATCTTGATGCTGGCTCTTTGGTGTGTGGCAAATAGTCTATTGTATTTTCTTTCTACTTCTATTTTATTTAGAGGTTTTAAAAACGATATATGGTGAATTTTTATAAATCCAATTTTGTATACTATTGTTATAGTCATAACAATATGCATTTTCACACTCAATTTGTTGGTGTAATGAATTATCTGAAAAGAATGTTTAACATTGTACTATCCTTGAATATCTAGAATAAACTCAAATTGTTGCTCTTTTCATTTATTGTTGGATTAGATTGGCAATATTTTATTTAAACTTTTCATCTATGTTGATAATGAAACCATTTATAAGTTTCTGGTTTGTACTATTGGGTTTTGTTAATCAGGTATTTCTAATTGTATAAAATGGAGATTAATGTATTTTCTATAAGTTAATGTACATTAAATAACATGAGTTATCAGTTTTTAAAGACTAGATATATCTGTAACACCACCTGGGCCTGTATCTTTTCTTCAAAGCATGACTTTAGTTATCTTCTATGATTATTGGCTTGTTTAGGTTTTATTCTGTTCTTAGGCTAATTTTGGTAATTTATATTTTGTTGGAAATTTACCACTTTCCTCTAGATTTTCAATTTTATATCCATAGAGTTGCATATACTTTTCAACAGAAATGTATTATCTCCTATATCTGTGGTTAAATCTCTCATTTTAAACATGTATATTTTTCTTCCTTTTCTTAATCAAGTTTTCTGAAAGAATCTGCTTTTGTTTCAGATTGCTTTTCAAATAGGAGTGAGTTGAAGCGGAAAAGGTGAGACACAGTCATACAGGGAACAAGTACAGAGAAAGACCCTGTGGTGACACGGGGATAGCTGCCTCTCAGCACTATCTCACAGTTTGCCTATAATTAGTATTTCAGGAGTTGATAAAGTCATTGCTTTCTAGCCATTAGATTGTCAAAAGTAGCTTGGCACAGTGCTGGGAGGCAAAGAGTTGTCAACTAATGTGACAAACTTAATAGATTGGAAGCTGCTGCCTGCTTCTTAGTGTTCTTTGAAACAATGTTTTTGACAGTAGATTTAGTTATCCAAACCGAGTTCAGGTTCTGGCCATTTACTACACATCCCTGGCACATTGTAGGCACTCAACTAATAACTATTTGAATGAACAAATTTCTACTGAGTGCTCTGAAACACCCAGTAACTATTTGAAAGAATGAATATCTATTGCATGCTCTTAAACTCACTGAGTGTCACTACATTAGTCTGTTCTCACATTGCTATAAAGAAACATCTGAGACTGGGTAATTTATAAGGAAAAGAGGTTTAATTGGCTCACGGTTCTGCAGGTGGTACAGGAAGCTTAGTGGCTTCTGCTTTTGCGGAGGCCTCAGGAAGCTTTAACTCCTGGCAGAGGCAAAGTGGGAGCAGGTGTCTTACATGGCAGGAGCAAGGGGTAGGGGGAGATGCTGCACACTTTTAAACAACTCATGAGAACTCACTATCAAAACAGCACCAAGGGGATGGTGCTAAACCATTTATGAGAAACCACCTTCATGATCTGATCACCTCCCTACCATGCCCTACATCCAACATTGGGGATTATAATTTGACATGAAATTTGAGCAAGGACATGGATCCAAACAGTATCTTCACCATCTGCATCTATAGAATGAAATGGTAACACCAACCACAGGAATTTATCATGAGGTTTAAATAAAAAGAGTGCTTGTATATGCAAATACTTTCTTAGTTATAAAACATTATGAAAATGTAAAACTTTTGGCCTGAAACTGTACTAGAATTAAATTCTTGGTCTGATAAGTCATCTACTTATATGTCACTTACTGTGTTTTTGTTTTCTTGACCCCTGCTTAATAGTTTATCATTCAATAATAACCAATTTATCAAATAGATTTCAACAGCAATGGATTGCTCATTGGGATATGGGGCAGCATATATGGTTTGCCTGGTTCATGGTAAAATGTGACCTCAGGGCTTTCTCAGGCCCTGAACTCCAACTTTGTGTATTTTTTTAAAAAATTAGTAATTAAACAAGATATCTGACCACAAAAACCATGCATTTGACCTACTTTAACATATTCTACTCTCATTTGAGCTCTGAAAATTTCATCTGCTGGGATAATAAGGAAAATTATTCCATTATCAAATATCTGAAATGTGATTTATTCCCTAAGTTCAGATTTCCCTGTTTGTATCTAATTTGGCCAAGAAAAAAAAATTACTATGGTTTCAAGCTATCCAAAAATTACTAGCAGTTGGATGTTTGAAATGACTGTAACAAAATAAATATCTCCAAGTCAACAAATCATGCCCTGTCATATCAATAGTAAGCATTGGATGATGTAATCACTAAGCCAGGACCTTCAAAATCTTGGAGGATTTCTATGTGATTTTCTCTCTTAGCTGTCCCAATCAAAATTAGCCATTTGTATCAAATATTAGCAAATGTCAAAATATGGCAGTTAAAAGAAACCCCATCTTACTTTTAAGATGTTAGACCTTAGCCTAGGTTCAGTTTATCCTTGAGCAGAAGCACTATTGTATTGAAGGTCATTTGGAGGTCAGCATTATTTTTCACCAGAAACACTCTTCACAGGCCTCTCTTAAGTTGGTAGTTGTCATTTTTCTCTCTTTTTTCTTTTCCTTTGACCTGGAAATCACAGGGCAGGCCATTGATGCCGAACTTTTATCAGGCTGCCTTAAAGCCATGACTCATTCTTAAATTTGGAGAAAGAGAGCTTAATGATTAACAGAATCAGGGAGAAGGACTATGGCAGAAGCCCATAGCTGAGTTCCCAGGAAGTGCAATTATTGACTTCTAAAGTTTGGGGTTTTGGAGTCAGCAAGCAAAGCTCCTGACCTCACATCACTCACCATCCTCTGTCACCCCTGGGTAAGGATCAGCCTGGCCACCCGGGTCAGAGAGCATGGATCCCTTAGACAGAGGGGTGTGTCGTACCCACTGTGGGATGCCCTGGCCCTGGGCTCTCTGACTGGGAAGCGTTTCTCACCTCAACTCATGGGGAGCCTTCAGATTTCCCTATTCTTGGGGAAAATCCTCACTCAAGCACTTTAAATGACTCTTGGAAGAATAATGGGTCACCCACTGCAGGGGCTGGATTGTGTTTTCATGAAAGGGGAGATAGGAAATCAACTCTTATATATATTGCATTTGATGGGCAATCTCAATTGCGTGGATATTTAACTCAGAGTATTTCAGTGCAATATGTAAGAGTCATACACTATAGTATAAAATATAGGCACTTTGCCAGCTTTCTCAGCCTATGACCCCCAAAGGTGTCAAATCATGCCGAATAGTGAACACAATTATGAATACCTTTGACTGGAATTCTTTTACTGAAAAGGCAGTTAGTTGTTTACATTATTTCATGTACCTTAAAATAAGTATAAATTGTTATAAAATGAAAGGAGATTTTTGTGATCATCAATGTTTCAAAAAGTCTATTCAGAATAAACATGTACAAGTAAAACAAAAGTTGTAAACTAAACTGACCTTGCAGGTAGTAGTTCTGTGAACTAAACTAGCAGTTTTGCATGGAAGGAAGAACAATGTCATCGATAATTTTGTGGGTCTTATTTAAAAGAATTTATTTTTTTTAAAAAAGCCATTAACAAAATCTGCTTTATGCATGAGAAATCTAACCCTTTAAAACTTATAAAACTTGTGAGTGTTAAGATTTGTTTGCTCTCATTTGCTGCTTATGCTGCAAGTATTAGGGTAAAGTAATAGTAATGGTGATAATTGTAAGGGCTTCAATTTAGTCAAACTATCATTTGTATCATTTATATAATTCATAAAATTATATTTTAAAAATAATTATTATTATAATTCTTTAAAAGTGAGCATATAACCTATAGTTATTAGACTTATAAATTGGATCAGAGCTATATTATTTGATTCTAGGCTTGTGGGTTATCATGAAACAAAACTCATAAGCCCTTTAGAATAATCAGAACCACTGAGGGTTAGCAGTGCATGCAAAGGACTGTGAATTTTGTTAGAGACACTTGATTACAATCCAGAAATCTAATGCTACAATCATACTGTTTGTACCACTCGATTATTTACAAAACTGGATGGATTTGAACACTTTTTAGTCATGGGTTCAAATTCATTTACATACCTTAATACTAAAGTTATAGTATTCACCTTGTTATAAACACCTTCTCTAGCATTTAAATGTAAAACTTGTGATATTTATCACTTATTGTATGAATTATATAAATGATAGAAAATTTGACTAAGTTGAGGCTTTAAAAATTATTATTACTTTTTGCATTAGTACCTGTAGCATTAGCACAAATGGGTGCAACCACGTCTTAACAGTGACCAGTTTTATAACTTTCAATGTGTTAGATTTTTCCATTACAAGTCAAATGTTGTCAATGGCCTTTTTCTTATGAAATCCTTTACTATTCATGAGCAAGGAAATTTTCATTAAATGATTAGGAAGAAAAGGCATATTATATTGAACTGGGTAATGCTGAAAAGTTTATGTCTTTAGCAGAATTGTTAGACCTGTTCCTGGCTTTGAGCAATATCCACATTATCGTCATTAACTGAAAAATAAAGACAAAACTATGCCATTGTGTCCACTATGTGAAAAATAAAATCTCGTAATATCATAGGCATGGAAGTTGCTTATCATTTCACATTTAGTGCTTTGTTTGAAACTGACCCATGACCCATTTGAGACCAAAGTTCATGCAATTGGCAAGTAATGGTTGCATTATTGTGTGGTTCCAACATGGGAAGTGCACAAAAAAGGGATTCATAGAGATAAAGTGTGTGGAATGAACAGATTCCCTCTGAGCTTTATAGACTTTCTAAAATTCAAATATGGAAAAGGAATGAGAGAAATACATTATTAAAGGTAGCCAGTTTTATTCTCCCCCAACTCCACCCCAAAATAATAGTCCTGGGATTCCCAGTTCTTGAATATTTTCATGCCTCTCAGAGTGAGTTTCATGATCCAGGACCTGTGCATTTATTAAACATGACAGAACGTTTAGCAGTGGGATAGTGCTGTATTTCAGCTATGTAATGTGTTAAATAGGTCTTTATGTCTAGACTTCAACCCTAAATATGATCTACCATATTTGGAGGCCGGAGGAAAAGAAATTCAGATTTGGAGTGTTTCCTGGCACTTGCACATAGCCAAAACTACTTCCCTGCACACTTGTGTGCCACGCACAGGCCAGGCAGATGAGGAGAAAAGTCCAATGCTTGACAATGTAAAGTTGAAAGGGAGGCTTACCCTAGGAACAAGAACCACTTAGCGGTTCAGAATTTCTACCTCCTGCTTCAATGAATCAAGCAGGGTTTGCCGTCTTTCTTCAGCATCATTTTTCAAAGGGAAGAAAAGCTTCTTATAAGGCTTCTCAGGGAAAAAATGAGGGAGAAGGGCTGCCCAGAAAGATATTCAAAGTTAGGAGTTTGTCATTGGGGTCAGCATGGCTAGGAAGGGGCTCTATTTTAGGAAGTCAAAGCCTTTGGTTTAATTCACAGCTCTCCTACTTAGTAGAGACCTTGGGGAAGTCTCCTGTTTTCTTAATTCATGTTAAATTGGACCACAGCCACACCCATTTGCTTACATGTTGCTTCTGGCTGCTTTCATGATACAACTGTTGAGTAGTTGCAACGAAAACTGTGTGGCTTGTGCTATGGTTTGAATGTGTTTGACTCCTCTAAGTTTGTGTGTTGAAAGTCAAATCCCTGGTGCAACAGCGTTGGGAGATGGGGTCTAATGGGAAATGTTTAGGTTAGAATAATGCCATTATAAAAAAGGCTTGCAGGAGAAGTTTTGCTCTTTTCTGCTCTTCTGCCATGTCCAGAGGATGCAGCATTCAACGTGCCGTCTTGGAAGGAGCAACCAGACCCTCACCAGACACCAGATACTGGTGTCTTGGTTTTGAAATTCCCAGCCTCCAGAACTGTGAGAAATAAATTTCTGTTCTTTATAAGTTACTCAGTCTCAAGTGTTATGTTATAGCAGTGCAGAATGAACTCAGTCAGCTTGCAAAAGAAAAAATATTTATAATCTAATCTTTTATATAAAAAAGTTTGCCAACCCTAATCTAGACCAAATTTTAGGGTAGCAAACTGATTAAACTATTTGACACTATGATGTGGATGACTAATCTCTCCCATCTCCAAGAAGATTAACTTAGTAAAATGCTCTCAAGGCAAAATAAATTACAATTACATAAATAAAATCTCGGTGGGTGAGCAGATAGTTTTTAGCAGCTATCTTTCTCTAGGCCTACCAGAAAGTGCCTACCTTTTCAGGTACATACATACTCCATTTAAGCCTATTTTTAGTTAGCTCAACACACTGTGCTTACTTATGTCTCTGTTTACTCTGCTTGGGTTGTCCTTTCCATTCCTGCACCACTCCCATATACCTGGATAACTCCTACCTGTTCTTACAACTTAGCACAAATCTCATGTAAGCTATTCCCCAGTGAAGGCTTTTCAACACCTCTTCCAATCCATCCCAACATTTTTTCTTGCTTAATCTCAATTCTAAATACCATAATGTGTATTATTTATTTTACCAAAGTATTTATCACAATTTATTATAATTATCCATCTGTGTGTTTCCTCCATTAAATTATAAACTCTGAGAGCATGGACCATCTCTCTTTACTCTTACATTCCCTAGCACTGTGCTTGGCATATGGTAGGTTAATAGTATGCAGCGAACCAATATTTATTCATATCCCTGAGTCTAACCCCTAATAAGTAAAATTCTGGCTACCTATTTCAATGGCAGGAATGCCCATAAGCAGAGCATTTTCTCAGAAAATTTCCTTGAATACTGTGAAAATGGGTAGACATCCGTAATTGTGTCCTTATCTGTCATAGCAAACTGACTTTCAGAGCACTGCTAATAGGTATTGAATTTCCAGAAATTTTTTTGTGTTGAGAAAAGTCTTGAACAAGGTCATGTGCTCAGAAAGTATGAATTGTAGCTTTTGTAAGCTCAGGTGTGCCAAAGCATTGATAATATGGGCAGTATTTTCCCAAGACTGAAATATTTGTGAATAATTTTCCCATTATGTCAGTACTCAGCATTGAATCCAACAATATTAAACAAATCCTTCTTCTTTATTTAACTTTACTGGAAAGCTTTACAGAATTATACATTATTCATGTAGGACTTTATCATGGAAGTAACAAGCTGAGGACCCAAATAGGAAACACCATTAATACTATCAAGTTTTATAAAATGTGGGAGTCCTGGCCTCTATTTTACAATGTCCCAGACTTGGCTTGAAGTTAAAATCAACTTACCATGAATGCTACTTCTGAAAACAGCCTTGATCGGCACTCATTATTAAACATGAGAATGCATTCAGACGTATTGTCAGACGTCCTGCCGCTACCGGAGAACAATATGGCACAGGAGGGAACCTCCACTGCTAGGCAATAGAAGGACTTTTGAGTCTTCATCGGATGCAGTGGAAATTTGTTGTTTGTTCTGCTTAACATTCACTTTCTTTTCTTTTGGTATATTTTCTTTTGGTGACCCACCGCTTCCTCCCTCCACAGTCCACGTGGTTTTGGTGGGCCTGACTCTACACTTACTCACTCTAGGCGTTAGGAGACATGCTCCAGACTGGGCCCATCTGCATTTCCATCCTAGTGTCTGGTTCAAGGATAGCATATGACTCTTGGCCAGTTCTTTCATAATAAACTATACCTGGAATTGCCAAGGGCTCCCATGTCGACAGGTCCTGCCTGAGAGTGATGTCTCTACAGGAAAGAGTGGAGCTAAGAGATGGAGGGAGTCCTAGCAGCATCATCTGAGTTATGCCAAATGGCTGAAAATTCCTTTGGACTTTTCAGTTATCTTAATAAATAAATACATTTTTAAAATTAATTTAATTTGAGTTAGGATCTTTATTGGTTACAACCAAACAGTTCTTTCAGCTCTAATCTATAAATAATACTGTAATGAAATTAAAAAATTAACTGGAAAAGATATCTAAGAAAAGTCCAAAGAGTTCAAATAATAGAAAAGTAAAATAAAATATAAAGAGAATTAGCATTAAATCTCTCTAAAACTCTACTGAAGGTAGCTTCAAAAATTACACAAACTGCCTTGGGAATAATTCAACTCAACTTGGAACAATACATAACATAAAGTTATTGTATTTTTGCTTTTTAGTTTTTAATCATAATTTTGAGTATAACATTTTAGTCATTTTGGGCATTAATAATTTGAATGTTATAATTAATATTATATAAAGGTAATGCTTTTATTAATTACATATTTTAAAAGGATTAGTTCATTCTTTAAAATATATTATGAAATATTTAATATAAATGAAACTATAATGGAAACATAAAATATACAAATCTAAAATAATATAACAAACACTTGCAAACTTATTGGTCTGTATAATAAATATATTATTGTAAGTAAAATTCCTAAATTCCTCCCTGGATAAATCCCTCTCTTTCCCTCCTAGAAGTAATCACTACCCTGAATTTGTGTTTATTATTCCCATGCATTTCTTCATACTTCACTATATATGTCTGAAAGCCTGAACAACAGTTAGTGTTATTTAGTGTGTTTCTAAGCTTTATGTAAGTGATATGAGTGTATATTTTCTTCTTCAACTTGCTTTTTAAGTCAAACATTACGTTTGCAAAATTCATTCATGTTGAAATTCATTTCATTCATTCATTTTTACAACATTTCAAGTTTTAACAGTTTGAGAACCTGGTTGGGGTAAGGAAAAATCTATGAAATAGGATTTTCACTAAAATTTCACTAAAATTTAGCATTTTCTTCAATTATAAAATAAGCAACCAACTATAGTAATATGTGACTTTGTCACCAGTCGAAATTACAGACATTTCCGTGTTACATTATGGTTGATACAGAGATCTCAAAATACAGACTAAACTCATTATTACTTTGAGATTGTTTGTTGCTAATCTTGCTACTGCATTTTACTATTTAATGAGTTAATACAACACCATAGTTCCATAATTATTTCAGTATGCTGACAATAATCATGCTAATCAACGTAATTTGTTTCTTTGTAATCCTATATATTTTATATAAAAGCATAAAAAAAATTTTTTTTTTTTTTGAGACGGAGTCTCGCTCTGTCACCCAGGCTGGAGTGCAGTGGTGCGATCTCGGCTCACTGCAAGCTCCGCCTCCCGGGTTCTCGCCATTCTCCTGCTTTAGCCTCCTGAGTAACTGGGACTACAGGCGCCCGCCACCACGCCCGGCTAATCTTTTGTATTTTCAGTAGAGACGGGGTTTCACTGTGTTAGTGAGGATGATCTCGATCTCCTGACCTCGTGATCCGCCTGCCTCAGCCTCCTAAAGTGCTGGGATTACAGGTGTGAGCCACCGCGCTCAGCCTAGGCATCAAACATTTTTAAACATTATCCTGAGAAGAGCTTCATATACTTCATCAGACTGCCAGAGAGGTTCTTCACACAAACAAGGTTAAGCATGTTTGCTCCTATGCAATTCCACTAAAACTCCTAAGTATCTACCCAAGATATATAAAAATGTATGCTCCTACAAAGACCTGCATGTGAATGTTCATGGCAGTATTATTTGTAATAGCCAGAAGTCTAGCTATACATGGAAATATCACTTTAGCAATAAAAAGGAACTATCTATTGATATATGCCTCAACACAGATGAACTTCAAAACATTATGCTAACGAAAGAAGCCAGATACAAAAGACCACAAATTTTATTCCATTTATAGGAAATGTCTAGAAAAGACAAATCCATAGAGACAGATAGTGAATTAGTGGTTTCTTGGCGATGGGAGTGGAGAAGATGGGATTAACTGAAAATTGACATGAGGGATCTCAAGTTTATTATCTCATGTAATATTGCACAATTGTGTACATTAATTAAATAATAAATTTGATAAACATAACACATTTTTGGTAATGAAAATGCTCTAAAATTGGGTTGTGGTAATATTGCACAACTTTATAAATTTATTAAAAATCACTGAATTCTACACTTCAAATAGCCAAAATTTATGATATTTAAATTAAACCATAATGCAGCTACTAAAAAACAAAGAATTTTTGTTCCATTGTATAACCAGATCATTTATTTATTTTCTGATGGATATTTATTAATAGCAATGTCACTATGAGTATTCTTGTGCATCGCCTTTTGCTCTCAACAGGCATGTCTTCATGTTGTATAGCTAGAAGCAGAATCACTATCTTGCTTCTACTTCACTAAATATTGAAAAATTGTTTTCCACATGTTTGCAACAACTTATCTTCCACCAGCCATTTGTAAGAATTTTTGTTAATTCATAGCCTCACTAATACTTGGTAAGGTCAGACTTTTAACTTTTGACAATCTAATAGGTATGAAATGATACCTTGTTTTAATTTGCTTTGCAACATTTTTTCAACTGATATGAGACACTGGTGTTTCCCCTTCTGTGAATCAAGGCAAGACAGTGTAGTGCTGAGGTGCTGGTGGACTTCTGACTAGGTTTGAATTATGGCTTTACCACTTTCTAGAGGTTATGTAACATGGGAAAAGTATTAATTTTTTAATATATAACTTCATATATTTGCTTAAATTTATTCCTAAAGGCCATATTTTTGTTCTTGTGTTGCTTCTTTTAATTATTTTATTTTTTTTCCTGTTTTCCATGTAGGTTATCATATCACTTGTAACATATACAGAGAAACTATGAGGGTGAATATGTGAGTTACAAAAGCTAGTTGGATTTTTATTCACCAGAAAAAAATATCAGTTAAACTGAAGAACATCAAAGTCAAAGAGAAATTCTTTAAAGATCCAGAAAAAAGAATGATCCAGATTGCCTTCAAATGAGCAGCAGTTTAAATGAGGACTGACTTCTCAACAGCAACGATGAAAACCAATGTAACTATATCTTCAATAAACTGAAAGAAACAACTGCCAACTAAGAATTTAGTTTGTTCTTTTTCAACCTTTACATATTTTATTTTTTTCTGTTCTTATTTTACTGTTTAGAACCAGGATATTAAATATAACACAATATTAAATAAAACTGGTGATAGAGGACATCCTTGCCTCATTCAAAATCTTAAAGGGAATGCTTTTAATGTTTTGCCAACAAGAATAATGTTTCTTCTGGAGCTTTTGTAAATATCCTTTATCAGATTAAAGTATCTCCTTTCAATTTTCATTTTTCTATGAGTTTATTATAAAAGGGTGCTGAATTCCAGTATCTGTTGAAATGATTAAAATTGTTTTTTCCTTTGTTAACACAGCAAATCATAGTAATAACTTTTCTAATGTTAAATTACTCTTTTAGTCATGAAATGAACCTAAAACTGCTATCCTGTATTACCGTTTTTACATTTTGCCGGATTTAGTTTACCAATAGGTTTGTTTAGGATTTGCAAATCTTTGTAAATGAGTGATTGAGTTTGGCCCATAATTTTCCATTCTTATATTATCCTGTCTGGGATTGGCAAGTGGAACACAGGATGATTTCATCTGTCACTCCTGGCCCTCAGTGAGCACCCTTCTGCAGTGCAAAACCCTAGATTCAATCTTTAGTAATAAGAGTTAAGTTAAACATCAGGTTCACTGCGTATGTCCATTTACGAGTGGACATGATGTTTAACTTAACTCTTATTACTAAAGATTGAAGCTAGTCAGAATGTTCCTCCCGAACACTCTAAGTCTGACTACACCATCCTCAATTTAAGCGCTTTGTTCTGGACTATGTTTTGTTCTGCGTTTTCATATATATTTCAGATATGTTTGTGGAATAGATCTGAAACATATATGCAACCACATATGAAATATATTCCACAACTTATCTTTTTATTCTGATATATATATAACATTTATTCATTACTATTACTACTCATTTTTATTACCATTATATTGCTCACAGTTTCTTCTTGTGTCTCAGACCTTTCTTCAATGTATATAAAATACTACATAATAAAAATTAAAAATAAGGCCAAGTACAGTGGCTCACGCCTGTAATTTCAGCGGTTTGGGAGGCCGAGGCAGGCAGACCACTTAAGCTCAGGAGTTTGAAACCAGGCTGGGCAACATGGTGAAACCCTGTCTCTACAAAAAATACAAAAATTAGCTGGGCTTGGTGTCCTGTGTCTGTAGTCCCAGCTACTCGGGAGGCTGAGGTAGGAGGATTGCTTGAGCCTGGGAGACGAAGGCTGCAGTGATCTGAGACTGTGCCACTGCACTCCAGCCTAAGAGACAGAGCAAGACCCTATCTCAAAAAAAATAAATAAAAACCCAACGGACAGGTTAAAATGGCAGCTTAGACACACTGGAAGGAAAGAATTAATGAACTGAAAGGCAAATCTGAAGAAATTATCTCAAATGTGGCACAGAGAAATGAATAGATGGAAAATAAAACAGAGCAGTTAAAATATACGGAAAAGTGAGTGAGAAAGTATAGTTTACATCTAAGGAGAGTTCCAGAAGGTGAGACTAGACAGAATGTAGACAGGCAAATTTAAGAGTAATGCTTCACTCAACCACTCTAATCCTAGCAATCACTTCCTCCCTTTGATCTATTCACCAGGTCCTTCTATTCACCAAACTCGCCCAGAAAAGAGGCCACAGGCACCCTGGTAAAGCCATCTGCACAGATCAGCATCTTGGGCATAGTTCAGGGAGGAGAAGGATGGAGACTGGATCTGGGGAGGAGAGGGAAATGAAAGGTATTTGGTACACTATTTTCTTCTAAAAGTTTTGAAGCTTTGCTTTTCCCATTTAAAACTTTATTCTAACAATTGACTTTTGTCTGTAGTATAAGTAGAGTTTAATATTCAGAATACATAAACACCGATACGGTGTGGTCACAATCAATTGGGAACATTAGTCATGCCACTAGTCATAACTGATGCTGCTTATCAGTATCAGGTAAGATCAAACCTGGGCACACTGGCTGAATATTACATCTCAGAAGAGGTGGATGCAGGCTTTGTGGGACATGAGACTTAGATACAATCTAGAGGTCCTCTTTAAGAAAAATAATACATTATGTATAAAGGGGATTTTTTTAAGAGATAGAAAAATCACGACGAAGTAAAACATTTTAAAATCAAAGTAAAATATCACAAAATCCAGATAAATAGCATAATACTTTTATTAACTGCCTAATCCACTTATATAATATTTCTTTAGCTACATTTTTTTAGGTGCATATTCTTCAATAAACTGCTTCAGATGTCATAAACTTCTTGTGCTTTAAGGAGTCAACATAAATTTTGGGGGCTCTTAATAAATTCCTCCAGTCTGATTTGATATGAGCAAACTTGTCTGATGTCTTGTTAAAAGAGATTAAAAACAAAACAGTAAAACATCCTCTACTCTTGCAATAGTCCAGAAAGGATTTGATAGTGGTTTGACCATTTAAAAAGCTGTTTTTCAAAATATCTTTCTGGGAAGCTCTTTTGTCCATTGCATGATTTCTTTGATTCTCTATAAATCTTAGCGGGCTCAATCACAATTTTGGAACTTTAAAAATAAACTCCTTAAATGATGTTGAGTGAAATTATCTATCCGAACAGGAAAAAATTGAAAGAGCATGGTGCGTCTCCAAGCCAACAAATTTATCAAACTGAAGCTGTTTAGACATTCATGCACGTTCTATTGATCAAATATATTATGTTTTTCTTCATCTTCATTTTCATCTTTATTTCTTGTTTAGAAGGGAACTGATTCACATAATTTTCTTTATTTTTTCTATTGTCATTTTTATCATCTATATTTTCTTGCCTATTTTAATTAGTTCCTTGTCTTCATGATATTGACCACAGGAGTTTTTGATTCCCATTGTTCTAGATGAGGTTGTTTTTGACATTTCAAAACTTTCCCCGTATTATTTATTTAGATTTACATATTTTTCATTCCTTAGACTAATTATTCCTCATATTTGAAAATTGGTATAATCAGCAATTATGAAAAACCATAAAATTTTCTGAATTTAAGGCATCTCTAAAGCAGTGAAATGCGTATCATCAAATTACCCATACTAATATTCTATACATAGTTCTACTGAAGAATATACGGAGAGATTTATCACTGAAACACTTGTTTATTTAGGCCATTTCACTGCATTGGTAACAATTTTGTGTGCTGTTTTGTCTGGAGCCATCATATCATCAAAGCAAGTAAAATGCATTAGATACACTAAATATGTGATTCATTATATTTTATTACATAATCATTTAAAAATATAATTGTAAACACTGCATTATTTCATCATTTATAACAGCAGAGATCTTATGTTTTGAAACATTAGAATTAGAAGAATTAGGATTAGAAGAATGTGTTCACAGATTAGCTTTCGGCTTCATACATTTCACACCTTGTTACCTCTCTACTGTCTACATATTTTTGGAGCCAGGTGTCCATAGGACACGTTCTAAGATACAACTATTCTGTACCTACATGTCATGATTCGAGGTAGGTCAGCATAGTACCAGTAGAAATATTCCTGGAAGTCATTCTTTGAATAACTCTGCAATCACAGAGTGACGGTAAACCACATAAAAATATCCAACTAAACTCAATTGCAGTGAATCTCCAACTTTTCTTTAGCCATATCTAAAAAAAAAATGCTCACAGTGACTCCAGTGACAGTCTACACAAAGAAAAGTGTGGTAGTGGAGGACTAGTTAGAATAGAAAAAGAAGATGATCTTAACGAATGTGTTGAAATATCTTACTTTTCAAATTTTAAAAAATATGGGCCAGGCATGGTGGCTTACACCTGTAATCCCAGCACTTTGGGAGGAAGAGGCGGGCAGATCACGAGGTCAGGAGTTCGAGACCATCCTGACCAACACGGTGAAATCCCATTGGTACTAAAAATACAAAATTAACCGGATGTGGTGGCACACATCCCTGTAATCCCAGCTACTCAGGAGGCTGAGGCAGGAGAATCACTTGAACTCAGGAGGCAGAGGCTGCAGTGAGCCGAGATCACACCACTGCATTCCAGCCTGGATGACAGAGTGAGACGCCATCTCAACAAAAAACAAAAAACAAAACAAAACAAAACAAAACATGTGAACCCAAGGCTTCTCTCAAGGCCTTAGAAAAGACTCATGAAACTGAAAGGCCCTATATTTCAGCCTACGGCCTTCATGGGAAGTGGAGGTCCAATTGGATTATTTTCCTATGAAAACCAATTGTCTCAGCACATTTATTGGGAAGTCAACTTTTTCTTCTTTTGATTTGCAGTGACAGCTGCCATATATTGCATTTCCATATAATTGGGAACCCATATTCATATGTATGCACTGCACATACTCACTACTCTGGCTTTCCCTTATAGCTGGTCCCTTTAAAAAATTTCCTGGTCTTTTTTTTTTAATTGATGTCCTTGAGCCATAAAACTTCCTGGTCTTTTAGCAATTTCCGTTTCTTTCTACAAGCCTGATGACACAAGAAGATTATGTTTTATGCTGGATCTAGTTGTTTCACAGGAAGAAGGCCTTCCAGAATATCTAATATACTATACTGTCAGATGCACATACTTCTTTCCTTGGAGTTTTAAATTTTAGGTATTATATTTCTTACTTTGAGAATGGCTGGTCATTTTTGATGGTCTGTTATTTTTAGTTCTATTTTTGGAATATTATGTTACTTTTCTAAATGTATTAAATATACATATCTTAGATAATAGAGTTATTTCAACATCTAAAGTCTTTGTGAGTCTGACTGTGGTTACCTCCTGTTTCTACCGACCCACTGTTTTCTGCTTTCTCACAGTATTAGTGATTTTTGATGGTAAACACAGTGTTCTGCAAATCTTCACCTGTTGTAGTTCTTTGAAGCCTGATTTAAAGAAATCGTTTTTGTTTTGTTTTTATGGTCCATCCTAGAGGTGATTTGAATTTGGTTTTGCCAGGTGCCTGGGAACACTTTCAACCCAGAACCACTTTAAAATTAATTATTAGCTTGAGGTTTTTCAAATCAAACAGAAATGTGAATTTGTGTCACAACCTCCTGACAGGCAGACTGTGGTTTCAAATTTTAGTGAGAGAATTTCTGACCTTTTTTCTAGTTCACCTTTCATTGAGGGCAGAGCTATTTGGGGATGGATAATAGCTTTACGTATGGATTTCCTGGGACAGTACTTTGCATACTAACTCATAATCCATCATGGACAGATACTTTTGTAAAACTAAGGTCAGTATGAATTACTAGGGAAATGGAATGCTGCTTGGATACTACTGCTTATACAATAACTATGAAAGTTTTTAAACACTCTCCATTTCTGTACCTATCTTAACATGTACTGGCAACAGATAGTTTGGAGACCGATCTGCAAACCACACTTTGAGTAGCACCACCCTATCATTCTTCCCACCTTGAGCAGGCCCTGAGCTTTATCTCTGTTCCCAACCCCACATGTCCATCACAATGGAAATTCAAGTGTTACTGAAGTGGGCACATGTCTCAGAGTCCTGGGTGGATTACGTACTCCATTCTTTATCTCTGGATTCCTGCTGTCATTTCATTTTTTACCTCTAAGGATTTATCTTTATTTCTCATTAATTCATCAATGTGTTAAACGAGTTTCCACCATGATCCAACACTCCCTCTCTTAATTGAAATGTACACACATGTTCACCAAATGCAAGAATGTATTTAACTGCATATTCATAGTTCCCTCAAACTGAAAATAGCCAAAATTTCCACTAACAAATAAGAAAGTTGTGATTTCCCCCCATATACTCTACAAGATACAAATGAACAAACTTTTGCTACCTATAGCAACTTGAATAATTTTTACAACCATGATTTGAGCCAAAGAAACCAGATATAAAGTCACATATATTGTATGATTCCACTTACATAAAGTTTGAAAACAGGCAAAAATAACCATCCTGAAGACATGTCATGTTTCGCTTGAAACTTTCTCCATGTCTTGAGGAATACAATGGCTCACTCAAAGTGGTCATAGAGACTTCTGTCTATATTCTTTGGACACTGCTTACATGAGGTGTTCCATTTTTGACAATGCATTGCACACCACACTTATGATTTGTTTATGGTTTTGTGCCTATTACTATACTTCATTAAAAAGTTTATTTAATACAAAATACTTTTTATCTACTAGTTTATCTAACAGTAACAATTACCAAGCTGCAAAATCCTGAAAGTTGTGCGCCCTCTTCAACACATTTCTCTCCCTTTATCCCTATGCCCAGTCAGTCACTCTATTACTCAGTCCTGTAGTACTGGCTCCTGAATACATCTCAGTTCCACTCTCTTCTCTCCATCTCCTTTGAAGACCATCACCTCTCACCTGAGCTACTTGCACTATGTCCTAATTCTCTCCCTGCATCTACTTTTCATTGCTCTCCAATCCACTCTCCCCCTTATAACCAAGATGATCTTCCAAATGTACAAATAGGACCATGGTATGTCTCTGCTTAAAATCCCTTCCATGCTTCACCATGTTTTCAGGAATAAGAAAAAACGACAAGAAATCTTCACTGTGGTAGACAACACCCTGTCCAGTCTGGCCACTGTTCATGCTAGTGCCTACTGATTGTTCTTAGTACACTGTAATACTGTGTATAGCCAATAACACTAAAATATTGTGTTGGATATTATTTAAACCCTGGAGAAAAAGTATTAGAAAATTTTTCCCCAACTTATTTTTGCTTTCTTCAACACTCTTTCCTTTACTCATTCAGATGTTACTTCCTGACCCAAGTCTCCCCATCACATTAATGTGATCCAGTCTCTGCCTGCTTCTCTGATCTCATCTCATACCCATACCACTCTTTCCCTTTCTTTCATTTTACTTATTTTATGATGATGATAATTTTTTAGAGACAGGGTCTCACTCTGTCGCCTAGGCTGGAGTACAGTCATGCAATCATAGTTCACTGCAGCCTTGAACTCCTGGGCTTAGGCAATCCTCCCACTTCAGCCTTCCAAGTAGCTGGGACTACAGGCATGCACCCCCATGCCTGGCTAATTTTAAAATCTTTTGTAGAAATAGGGTCTCGCTGTTTCTCAGGCCAGACTCAGACTCCTGGCCTCAAGTGATCCTCCTGCCTCAGTCTCCCAAAGGGCTGGGATTATAGGCATGAGCCACTGTGCCCAGCCTCACTCTTCCCTTTTCTTGCTACCTTTCCTAAGCCTTGAACATCTCAAGCATAGTCCTGCTTCAGGGCCTTTATATTATCTGATCTGTCCAGCTGGACTGCTCTTTCCCCCACAGGTTAACATGATGGACTCTTCCATATTAATGAAGTGTTAGCTCCAATTTCACTCTTTCAGAGAAGCTTTCCTTGACTCCCCAATCTACAGTAGCCTCCCTGCCCTAGACACTCTCTACCACATCAGCCGGTTTTATGTCTTCATAGCATTTACCAGTGTCAGAAATAATCTTGTTTATTGTATGAGTTTACTGGCTGTCCCCAACACTAGATTGTAGATGCCAAACGGGTGGGCACTCTATTAGCTTTATTCACTGAGTCCACTGCATTCAGCACTTTGGAACATAGGAGGTGTCTGATAAACATTGAATGAATGTGTTGGTGACTGGGCATTCATTCATCTGTTCAATGTAGAATGGTGCTGTCTAATAGGACTTTCTGCAGTAATGGGATAATCTGTAACTCTGTACTGTCCAGTACAGACAGTGCAGACTTACAGATTATCCCACTACTAGCCACATGTAGCTACTGGATACTGGAAATGTGGTTAATGTGACTGAAGAATTTATTTTTAAATTTAATTTAATTTAAATTTAAATAGCTACCTGGGGGCTAGGACTACCATTTCATTGAATAGTGCTGCTCTAGAGGACATAATTTAGGATGAGGGATCAGGAAAGGTCTCTCAGATGCAAAAATGTGTGAGAAAAGACTTGGAGCATGCGTTGCTATAGACAAGTAAGAAGTGAGGTGAGGGAGAGGAGGGTGGGAGATGTGTGGTTAGGCCACAGGAAACAGGAAGGGCATTCCAGACAGAAGCAGGGGCAGGGCAAATCCCAGGAAGTGGAGAAGCTTAAAAAAAGGAATTTTTAGTGTTGAGGAATCAGACTCTGTTTCAAAAATCTTACAATATAATGACTTTGTGTTGTCCCATAGTTTATCTCATCATGGTATTTTAATTTGGGGTGGCAATAAGTAACATGTTCTGGCAGGACATACGTAACAGAGCCAACCCTCTGATATCCCACCTTTCTCAGTGAAATTTCATTTGCAAAAGGCTTACTAATCTTTAGGGTCTGACTTTTTGTTTGTTTGGTTTTTGTTTTCTGCTTAGGAGCCTCAATTTTATCATACGGTACCGTGTCTTATGAGTAATAGATTTTATAAGTTTATTAGCTGCTAGAGGGTTTGCTCTTATGTGGCCTTTTATTACCATTTTAGAGTCTAACAAGTCAACTGATTTCAGTTTGTTCACCCTCTTCATATTTATATTTACATATTTTGATTTATAAACTTTGATTTTTACATAAGAATAGTAATTCACTTTCCCACATATACCAAAATGTTTAATGCTTCATCTCAAAAAATATCAATGCAAGGCAGACAGCGAGTGAATTCTTGCAACCATAAAATATAATTTAATGTTTTCTTTGTATTTCATTTGGATGAATCATCTCCCAATCATTTAAAAGCTACATATTTGATATATGTGTATATGTGTATATAGAGAGATATATAGCAGATATATATATACACACACAGCAAATATATGTATGAATTTAATTCCCATTGTGTTATGATTATTCAAATACTAGGCAATAATTTCCACTTATCAAGAAGTGGATTTACCTTTTTTTTTTTTTTTTTTTTTTTTTTTTTTTTTGAGGCAGAGTCTCACTCTGTCGCCGGGGCTGGAGTGCAGTGGCCGGATCTCAGCTCACTGCAAGCTCCGCCTCCCGGGTTTACGCCATTCTCCTGCCTCAGCCTCCGAGTAGCTGGGACTACAGGCGCCTGCCACTTCGCCCGGCTAGTTTTTGTATTTTTAGTAGAGACGGGGTTTCACCGTGTTAGCCAGGATGGTCTCGATCTCCCGACCTCGTGATCCGCCTGCCTTGGCCTCCCAAAGTGCTGGCATTACAAGCATGAGCCACCACGCCCGGCACCTCTCTGCAATTACATCCTCCAGCCGAGCAATCAGCACTCCCGATTCATTGGACCCCTACCCACCAAATTATCCTTAAAAACTCTGATCCTTGAGTTTTCGGGGAGGATGATTTGAATAATAACAAAACTCAGGGCTCCCGCACAGCAGGCTCTGTGTGAATTACTTTGTCTTTTGTAATTCCCCCTTTTTGATTAATTGGCTCTGTCTAGGCAGCGTGCAAGGTGAACCCCTTGGGCAGTTACAACCCCAGCACTTTGGTAGGCTGAGGTGGGCAGATTGCTTGAGCCCAGGAGTTCAAGACCAGCCTGGGCAACGTAGTGAGAGACCTTACCTCTACAGAAAAATAAAAAACAGCCAGGTATGGTGGTATGCACCTGTAGTCCCAGCTGCTCGGGAGGCTGAGGTGGGAGGATCCCTTGAGCCTAAGAGGCGGAGGTTGCAGTCAGCAGAGACTGTGCCGTGTGCCACTGCACTGCAGCCTGAGTGACAGAGGGACACCCTGTCTCAAAAAAAAAAAAAAAA
>NW_016803115.1:598358-601685 GCF_001698545.2 Rhinopithecus bieti
AAATAAATAAATAAATAAATAAATCTCATTTTAAACTCCCTTTCCCACAAGCCGATTCATTTTCACCTGACATCACCTTTCGCTTTTGCAGATGTTTTGATGTAAACCATTTTTTCTGGAAAAGCACTTCTTTATTTTCTCTTAGTTCAGAAGGTTTTGGATTTTGCAAACCAAATATTCTTGGAAATACTTATTGTGGCTCACTAAATACAAATGAGGTATAAAGGTTAGCACACAAATTGGGAAGCAGGAAGTTTTGCTATCTAACCTGGGTTTCCACTTTATTGTGTGATTTCAAGTAAGTTGCTCACTAAGAAGATGCTACTCTCAGTTCAATGGATTTTATATATGACTTAAGTATTTTTCTGATTTTCCAAAGGTTATTTAAAAGTTTTTAATGATGACTAGCTGAACTCGCCTAACCAAAAACAGTTTCAGAGATGAAACCAATATGAACTTGAGCCTCTATAAGGTATTCATGTTAGTCCTAAGGACTGCAGACTGGAGTGTACCAACGTCTTCTCCCCTCTTGACCAGCTCAACACCACTCAGGACATTATTTAAACAGTCTTGGTGCCTGTTATTGAACAACTGCAGGGCTGTAGCCAAGAATATGAGCTTGCTTCATGGCTAAGAGTATAAAAGTTATTCAAATGTAATAGCAAAGCAAAGTGGTAAAAATTAAGGAAGCACAATAAAGGGGAAGATTGAAAAATAAACTTGGTCACATAAATTGAATGTTAAGAAAGCCATGTCAAGAGATATGAGAAAGCATATTTCTTTGACAGTCACTACACAATAGAAAGAAGGGGACCTCCTGGGAACTGAGGACCTTATACGAATTAAGTTCCAATCATGTCCTGGACCAAGTATCAGCGCTTACTAAAGACAGTTTATTTAAGCAGCGACCTTGGCATCAAACATGGCTAGACTTGATTCCAAGCTTCTTTAACTTCTATGAATCTCAACTTTCTTCTCTTTAAAAATGAAGATAATTATACCTACTTTGCAGGCTAACATAAGGATTAAATGAGGTATTCTGACACTGGATAAAGAATAATTATCTTCCCATCCTTCTAACAACACCAACATGCATTCTTTTTTTTTTTTTTTTTGAGACGGAGTGTTGCTCTGTCGCCCAGGCTGGAGTGCTGTAGCCGGATCTCAGCCTACTGCAAGCTCTGCCTCCCGGGTTTTAGGCCATTCTCCTGCCTCAGCCTCCCGAGTAGCTGGGACTACAGGCGCCCGCCACCTCGCCCGGCTAGTTTTTTTGTATTTTTTAGTAGAGACGGGGTTTCACCCTGTTAGCCAGGATGGTCTCGATCTCCAGACCTTGTGATCCGCCCGTCTCGGCCTCCCAAAGTGCTGGGATTACAGGCTTGAGCCACCGCGCCCGGCCTCCAACATGCATTCTTTAGAGGCGATTTGCAGTGGTTAAAGTGTCAGAATCAGATTGCCTGGGTTCAAGTTACAGCTCTTACTTACTAGCTGTGTGACCTTGGACAAGTTACTTAACCTCCCTGTGCTGTTTCATCATAGCAAAATGAAGCTATTAATGGTACTTTTCCCATAGTATTGTTATGAGGAATAAGGGAGTCAGTATGTATAGTACTTAGGACGGTGCTCAGTGCATAGTAACTAAACATTTTAAAAGTGTAAGCCAAAAGCATTAAATAGTTTTGGATTCTTTCTACAAGTGATTAATTTTGTCTTTGGCTATATTCACATGACTGGACAGGAAGGCAGTAACAGTCTTGTTAGCCGTGGGCGAGTATCTCCTAATTCTGTTTGGGGCAACACCACCTGCTCCAGCTAGGGCTGTCGACTGTGGCAGGGCAGTGCAGTACGAGAGCCTTTGAGGCCAGCCAGTCTTCCCTGCATCCAGCCTTTGTCACTGACTTTGGGCAAGTTATCAACATTTCTGAGTGCCTTCTCCGTTGTGAAGTAGGGATATTTTTTGCCTCTCCAGTTGGTGTTAGGATTAAAAAGGTAAAGTACCTCTAGCCCCACAGCCTGCACCCTGCAGAGCTACAGTGTAGCAATTGTTACATCATATACATACACAAACATATATGTATACATTGTATATTATTTATATGGCAGTTAAGCCTCTGGGGATTTTGAAGTAGGGAAATAAGAAGCCAGCTAGAAATGGGCCCTTTTTACCTGTCATTCGGTCTCGGTAAGAGGAAGAAAAACAATTTCTTCCTATTGCAACGAAGTGATTACAGAGGTCTCCCCTTACACCCTGATTTTCACCGCCCCTCGCCTCACAAACGCAGGCAAAGGCACCATCCCTTCCAATTTTATAATCTACTCATTTCTGTATGTGCGGGTTTATCTGGCTTGGTGGCAGGCCAAGGGTGGGTGGGGAGAGGCATTAAAACCTGGCAACCCCGCTCCCCCATCTCCGGATGCCGCAGGGCTCCTGCCAGCCGTCCTCGGTTAAAAACGTGCTTATGGATTATTTCACTTCCCTGCAGTTCATGTGCAGCCGCTCATTACCACCCGCTTCAATCGCCGCTGCCAGTATCTCCGTTTTTCCCTCCCCCGATTTCAGGGCCATTGGTCATAATCGACATTTAAAGGAAATAAACACTGATTTAAAAAATTACGACACCCATCTCCGCCTGAAGAGCCCAGTAGCAATGAACAACATAACAGTCCGGCGAAGAGCGCCTGTCGGATCTTAGCTCCGCCAGCCCTTCCTGCCTCACAATTCCCCGCAACCGAGCAGCACAAATCACCATTTCCAGGCACCACTCGAGGCTGCCAATTCCACTTTCTCTTAATCTCATTTTAAAATCCGCTACAGATGAGGCTCTGTCGCTGCCGCAAGGGGCCGGGCGGGGGCGGCGGGAGGGACAGGAGGCCTGGGTGGGAAGGGAGCGCGAGGGCCCCTAGCGGTTCGCGGCCTCGGGCGGATTCCCAGAACGAGTGCGGGCCGCCCGGACCGCCAGGCTGCGAGCCCCGAGGGGCGCGGGACGCAGCCGGCGCAGACAAAGAAGCCAGCGCCAACGGCCGTCTCCGCCGCCCCTCTCCTTCCCTCACGCATCCTCCCAGGAAAAACAGGGCACACTGACAGCCAAAGAGGTTGGCCTTCCCCTTCAGACAGCTGGGCGGGAGGTGCCCTCTCCGAGGCTTTGACGTCCCTCGCAGAAGAGTCGCGGACTCAGCGGTCCTCGACAGCGTACCCCGTCCCGCTCCCCGGGGCGCGCCTCTCCCTGCCCTCCCGGGTGCGAAACGGGCGCTGGCCGGGGACTCCGGGGACGCGTGCGCCCCTCGCCGCGCGAGGTGCGGCCGAGCCAGCCCGAGAGGGCGGGGGGC
>NW_016803115.1:604684-629095 GCF_001698545.2 Rhinopithecus bieti
GGCGGGGGGGACGCGGCGCCCGGGGCTTTAAGAAGGTGTGGAGCGGGGCGGTCGCTTTCCCAGGCCTGGCCGAGGGGCGTCGCGCAGAGGCGGCGGCGGCGCACGGAGGCTGCGGACAACGCGCTCTCGGCGCCCGCAGCCCCGGCCCCGCGCTCCCGCGGCCCAAAGTAACTTTGGGAGCCGCCGTCCCCCGCGGAACTTCTCGGCGGGGGCCAGCTCCCAGGTGCCCTCCCGAGCCAGCTCCGCTCCCGTCCGCCTCCTTTTCGCCTTCTCTCCGCGTGGCTCCTCCGTCCCAGCGTCTCCAAAACTGAATGAGCGAGCGGCGCGTAGAGCGCGCGGCGGCGGCGGCGGCGGCATGGAGCGCAGTGGCTGGGCCTGGCGGACTTTCCTCCTAGCGCTGTTGCTGGGGGCGACGCAGAGGGCGCGCGCGGCGGCGGGCTATTACCCCCGCTTTTCGCCCTTCTTTTTCCTGTGCACCCACCACGGGGAGCTGGAAGGGGATGGGGAGCAGGGCGAGGTGCTCATTTCCCTGCACATTGCGGGCAACCCCACCTACTACGTTCCGGGACAAGAATACCATGGTAGGTACTGCAGCACCTCCGCGCTCGCCGCCGCCGGGTGCGCCCGCCAGCGCACCTTTATCATCCCTTTCCTTCTTCCAAGGGGCCCTGGAAACAAGAACCACGACAAACCTGGCCCCAGCGTTGCGCTCGGTCCAGGGAGCGAGAGTAAAGTTAGTGGAGAATGGAGTCGCGAGTTGGGATTCATTCTCCATGTCCCCACTCCCCGAACGTATTTCCTGGTAATGAGCTGGTGCTTGTGATAAACGCCTGAGAATTCTTGGGGTTCGGTGTCCTTCCCCCTCACTCCCCGTACTTACGCAGGTACTTTAAATGGAACCTGCGCATTTTGTTTCTTTAATCCTAGGACTTGAATTTCAGACCTTTGTCCTGCTCCCGGTCCCGCCAGATGGGTCCCCGGGGTGCTTTGGGGTTGTCGCTGGGCTTTGCGGGCAGGCTGGTGACAGACTGAAGCGCCCAGGTCCGTGACTGCCCCGCGCCGCTCGCCCCGAAAGTTCCCGTTGCTCACCAGCCAGGAGTCCCTGGCATTTCATTCAGTGTCAAACAGCCCTCCTGAAAGGAAGCGGCTGCTTCCAGCTCCCTATTATTTTGAAAGTGTGATTTAATATGTCAGTAACTGATGATTTTTCTGATTCCTGCCTTACTTCTACATGGTGCTTTTTGTTAGAATTATCTTTGTGATGTTTATTAATGACTTTGTATTTTATCTGCACAGCTTTAATTTACAGGTACAGGCTGGAATCCCTTATAATTTAGAGGTATCTTTAAAAAAAAAAAAAAAAAAAAAATTATGCAGCCCTGCATCAAAAATAAACATTATAGAAGAAATAAAATTCAGGTCCAATAAATATAATATTATGTAGTGCATGTATTTTAAGCTGGTACATCGAGTATGTGGAAAAATAAAAGTCTCTTTTCTGTGTTTCTTCTGGGACTTCTGAACATTTCACTTCTATGGAGCTTTTAAGCAGCGACAGGCACTATTTAATTAGAATTTCAACCCCAAAATATTTATACCCAACCTAATAGAAACCATTGTCCAGTAGGCTCCTGTTAATAGTTTGTATCTGTAATAGGCTAACAATTATTGGCATGGCGGGAGATAATCTGTGGGGTGCTGGCACTAAAGATAGACAAGCATTTAAAAATTTTAAGAATCCTTAAGAGTTTCTGTTTTAAAAAAACCTTGATATCTATTCTAAAATATTTAGCCTAAATAAACGTCTCCTAGAGGTTTTAAACAGTGTTTTTACAACTTCCTTGTGGCATGGTGGCAGCCTTGTCTGTAAAGCAGGAGTTTAATTTGGTGGAATTTTAGAAATAATTTTGGAAAATTAATGTTCTGTAACTAGTCCCTTTTTAAATAAAAGTGCTTACTACCCCCTCTTCCCAAGAACAATCTTGTGCTTTTCTGAGGTAATGGGAATCTTTAAGTGGAAGGAGCAGCTACTGTGATGGCAACCAGACCTAACCCAAAGCCTAATTGACTGAGCCTGCTGCTCTGTGCGTCTCTTAGCAAAAGTTCTTGCCCAGTATTATCTCTCGGTGAGAACGGTGGGTAAGTGAGCGAGGCTGGTCTCAAAGGCGTAACTGTCAGGTTATGATGGAAGACCATGTGATGATACAAAGCTTTATTATTATTTTTTTCTGTTTTCCACATACTTTGGAAGGTCTTGATACCGAAAACTTAACTAAAAACACCAAAATATCGTACTCTCTTTGGTCTTGCTCCCTCGGTTAGCAAATGCAAGTCACCTTAAGACTCATCATAATCACATATCTAAGTCTGAAAAGGAATGGATAATGTAGAGTAAGAATAAAGTGTAAATACTTCAAGTTGGATATTGCGGGGGAGAATCTCAATTTCCACCTCTTTTCCACCACCAGAAAAGGTAGAGAAATTGTATTAAGTTATGAAAGGTCAAAATATTGTAAGCTTTGAGAATTGTGTCAATTTTAAATTTCTGTTATCTATTTTATTAAACATTTAGATTTTGGAACTAGCTGTAGCTATAGGACTTAAAGTAAGAGGTTTTTTTTTTGTAAAATGTTCTACAGGTAGAAGACATGTTTAAAAATGAAGTGGTGCTTATGTATGTCTCTTTTCCTTTTAGGCTTTTGAAAATTAATTTTAAAAATTCAGACACACACACACACACACACACACACACACACACACACCTTCTGTAAGAATTGAACTGCCAATAGGAAAACTTAATCTCATGTACTTTGTGGTTGGCCCATTTTGATATGTGACCAAAATGAAAGGTCTTTTGGCCAAGAAGTCTTCTTAAACTTATAAGAAATCTGTAAAATGTTAGTTTCAGACTGTATTTCTAACCTTCTAGATCCTTAAAGTGTAACAGTTATATCAGGACAAAATCAGTTACATTTATGATATACGTTGAAGTCACCATTTGAATGAACTGTGTTTGGGTGTAGAGCTGATAGTTGTGACTTTTTTTTTTTTTTACCTAAAAGAATGCATTGAGATAGAGGTGGTGTGCAGGTGTGCACAGTAGCACCTAACATAGAACATTTCTGTAGATCAGTCAGCTGCTCTCTGACACCGGGGTATGTGGTAGAGCTCAGAATGTAAAATGGGGCGGCAATCGCCAGTCTAGAATAAAAGTGGTTCACAATTATAGGTCCCTGTATGTGTCGTATTTAAATATATCTATGGAATATCTTTAACAAAAATAAAAAATATATAGTACTAAAAATCTGGAGCTTTCGAGTCTAACAGAATTGTCACAGATTTTTACATTAAGTAGTATATCCATCTATTTTCAGTACTGGCAACTCTATAAATAGTGCATGGTTACATCTGGTGTGTTCTCATCTCTCAATTAAATGTCATTTGGTATCTCTCTCATCTTCCTATATCTTTTAAATTCTGTTGTCTATGACTCTTTTGAAAGGGCATTATTAGTCACAGTGAACTGTGAGTATACCACAATGTAAAAGCTCAGCAAAAGGAGGTCTCATATACATCATGTTGAATTAGAAAGGTCCCAGCGTCAGAACATTTTTTTTTTTCTAGAATTTTATTTTGCACAAATCCTAAGACATGGTCAGTTTCCCCAGTGTGTGTTTCAGGCACCAAACCTGGATTTTGTGTGTGTGTGTGTATGTGTGTAGAAAGTTGCAAATGATGGGGAAATAGGAAACAAGAATCTACATGGTTTAGTCAGGTAGCCATTTCTCTTTTCCAGCCATGCCCCATGATTCAGCACACCTTCTCCTAGGGACAAAGGCAGTATTGTGAAAAATGTGATGGTTGGATTGAAGTCTGCACCTTTCCTCACCTATGATCATTCTTATTCCTCACCCCCAACCTTCAGGTAGCTACCATCCGTTTTTGTTTGCCACTCTTCCCCTTGCCCCCCAATCAATTTATGGTGAATGTGACTTGTCAGTATTAAACTTTCCCACATTTTTGCTTATAGTTGTAGAAAGATGTCTTTCCCCTCTTTGCTTAAAGTAAGTTTAGCATCACTGAGCAACCAGATAATAGATTTGGGGATAGAAAGACTTGGATGCCCCTGTAATCATGTCAGTAAGGAACTGCCCCTCACAAGGTTGGCTTTACTCAGTCACCATCAAAAAGGAGAGGTCAGCCATTAGAAAACACTGTACATGAAAGCCAAGCATAAGTGAGTGAGTCTGCCCAAAATACTTGAGCTTTGGTGAGACAATGTACCTGAATTTCCAAATGGACTAGAATTTCTGTTATTATGGTAGCATAAGATGGGGGAAGTGTTCCATTAACAATGAGAAGTATGCTCTAAAATATCAACTGAGAGAAAAAAATTTGGCCTTCAGTAGAACTGAATTGGTGATGTGGCATGATGTTTTAAAAGGGGGATTTTGTTGTATTTTGTAAGTCTGGCATCACTACTGGTAATTTTTTCATGCTGTATATCCACTCCATGTTTTAAAAAAATTATATTGTGAGACAGACAGGAAAATCAATGTTCTATTCCTAAAACTAAACATTTACTTTAAGGAAAGGTATAATCAGGATAGAGTATTGAGGGCACTTTATTTTAACAATTTCCAGTATTACTGTTCAGGACACATATGTTCTGAAATTAACTGGTTGCTGTTTAGAAATTATTGTTCAAAGGAAGTGCAATTTAATGACCTTTCAAATACCAGATGATATTTATGTCAGACATAACTTTTGGAAATATATTCCAGATTTTCTTCCTTTCAAAGAAGTGATTTTATTATTTGAAGTAAATTGATTTGCTATTACTAAAGTAACTGCATTGCTGATGAGGTGATCGGTTATTTATCATTCATATGTCTCAGATTCTATAATCAGTGTATTTAAACTTTCAAAATCATTTGTCAAATGCAGTTTATAAGTGAACTGAAGCTGTGTCCTGCTTATATAGGACTATGAAAATTGGGCATTTTTTAAGCATTTTGCTCTACTTGTCACATATTTATCTTACTCTCTACAATTTATTTCATACATGTTTTACTGATGTGGTTCAGACTGTTTCTTAAATCATAAATCTTGCTTCCTGTAATTTATATTCACTGTGAGTTTCAATTCCAATTTTAAACTAAAAATCAAGTCTTTAGAATTATAGTTCAAAATATTTCATTTTGGCAGAAATTCATACTTCATTCATTCTTACATTACTAGGAGTTATTTAATTATATTTCCTTCCAATTTGTGTGAATCTTTGTTTTAAAACTATTAATTTTATTTGCATTGAAAATGTTAATGAATAAAAATGGTAATGTTGTGTCATTGTAATAATATGAAATATAGTTTTACAGAACTGTCTTGGTCCAATAAATTTGACTTTTCATCTTTAAAAAGGTGATATTTTACCAAATTTTAAAGGTCAGCGTTTGTGACTTTCAAATTTTTCATAGATTTGGTTTTATTCAAAGAAAATATCTAAAAATCTATCTTTTGAGGGTTTTTTTTTTTTATCGCCTGGGAATTGGTCAACTTTATAGAATAAACTAGAAGCCTTACTCCAATCAATTATTTAAAATTGGTTGCATAATAAGCCAAATTGTTTTTTCTGATCATTTCCAAGTGCTATTTGAAACTTAATTATTATGTCTTTAATCTTCATATATAGTTGCTGATGCAATGACCCCTTTATTTCAAATAACCTTTACGTTTGAAAAACATAAATAAATTCAGTGACCAGTACTTTTTGAACATTTACATTTTAAAAGACATACACACACACACACACACACACACACACACACACAAATATGAAGTTCTTTGTGTCACATAGAAATAGAAAAACTGGATAGCCCTACACTCAGGAAAAAAAGGAAGGTGGAGTGCATCAGGTTGGAATGGGCAGGTTCACTATGGACAGAGAGAGGTGGTTTAGGCTATGCCTGAGTAATGACTTAATATATGTTAAAAGGGAAATTGACTTATCTAAATATTTTCATTTCAAAAACAGTGGGGTGATTAATCTACCCCCTTTACCTGATTTTAGAGTCATTTAAAAAATAACTGCACTATATAGCATTTCAGTCTCAACAACTTTAAGCAAAAGCGTTTTAAAAGCACTATTTCAGATATTCGAATTGAATTTTCAGATATGAATATCTCATAATGACTGTTCAAACACAGGAATTGCATAGCTTTAAAAAATTATTGGCTCTCAGGACGTTCTGCATGAGATGATATGATCTCACTTTGGTGTCAATTGTGTGGCTCAGAGAGTAATTTTCACCACAGTCACCTGCCATGCACATCTCATTGAAGGCAGAGCTTCTGAAGGGTTGAATGCTGTGCCTATAGGTTAACCAATTATTTTAAAAATGTCTGCTTCTCTGAATCTATACCTATTTTTTTCTTTTTTATTCTATCCTCTCTAAGAACCAATTATAGCAAATGTATTTGAGTATGTGTGTGTGGTAAGGGGATCAGTACAAATGTAGAAATGTTGATTTGTGGTATAAGGCAGCCCTAAATCACTCAAAATAAAAAACAAAGCTAAGATAATTAGATAGCATTGAATCCCACTAAGAAATAGCTGTAGGGGTTCTGAGTTTTCAAAGTAAATGTTTAAAATGCAGGTTATCCTTTAATGCTGAATTTGCTTTCCTTAAAAACACACACACACACACACACTTTATGTTGAAAACAAAATTAAATTTTATTACAGCTAGGCACAGTGGCACATGCTTGTGATCCTAGCTACTTTGGAGACTGAGGCAGGAGGATCACTTGAGCCCAGGATTTCAAGACCAGCCTGAGCAATAGAGTGAGACCCCGTTTAAAAAGAAAATTATTGATTAAAATATTCTTACATGATAGGAAGGGTGACATGTTACAGATAGCACCAATTATTGATGTCCGTTGGTGCCCACAAAAAAAGTGACCTGAAAAGGAGTGACAGTAGACCTGTAAGTGCTATGGTCACCTGAGTCATCTGTCTCTGCCTTTCCCCTCTCCTTCCTGCTCTATCTCATCTTGTCTTCTTCCCTGTAAATTTTCTGTCTTTCCTCCTTTGCTTCCTTTGAAGCATGGTCCTTACTTTCCCTCTCCTGTTCCTTTCTCCTTTCTGCTTCACAACTTTGTTCCTTTTCTTTTTAAATTCTTTCACTTTCTTCCCTTCAGGTTTCCCCCATTGCCATCTCTACACCTTTTTTCTCTTCTTACTGATAATAATATGAAGAAAATCAGTACATTTATTATCAACTGTTTAGGTCAGTCATAATTCTTGTATCAAGCTCTGAATTGCTGTGGTCCTCCCATAGAATTGCTTCATACTGCTGAATTACTTGGAGCTGCAAGGGAGCCATGGACGTGAGTATTTTTAACTGGATGCTGAAGATAGAACCGTGTTCATATCTTGCTCTGCCATTTATTAGTGGTATAATTCAGCAATATGAAGTGAAAATCTATTGATTAGGGTCTTTGGGAAGATTCTTTTTATTATTATTATTGAGACAGAGTCTCAGTGTTGCCCAGGCTGGAGTGCAGTGGCACCATTTCAGCTTACTGTAACCTCCACCTCCTGGGTTCAAGTGATTCTCATGCCTCAGCCTTCTGAATAGCTGAGACTACAGGTGGGTACCACTAGACCAGGTAATTTTTGTGTTTTTACTAGAGAGACTGTTTTGCCATATTGGCCAGGCTGGTCTTGAACTGCTGACCTCAGGTGGTCCACCCGCCTTGGCCTCCCAAAATGCTAGGATAACAGGCATGAGCCACTGCACCCAGTCAGAGTCTTTGGGAAGACTCTTGATAAAACTGATAAAGAATATTTTATAAAAGACTCAGCAGGCACTTACTTTTTGTCCTAACCTTGCCTATTCTAGCTCGGATACAACCAACTTGTGACCTTGAGGATAATGGCCACATGCCAGTGATGGTGGAACAGAACTTTAGAGGGAGCTGGGCCCTCATTTATATCCTCAGGCAGCTATGCCAGCCTTGAAATAATTACTGGAATTCTTGTATTGTGAGAAAAATTAAGTTGTTTCTGTTGCTTGTAGCTGAATGCAATCCTAATTAATATGTATTTCATCTAAACACACAGATGTCCTAGTTAACATTCGCTTTTAGATCAGTCATAATTCCTGTATCAAGCTCTGAATTGCTCTGGATCCTCTCATAGAGTTGCTTTTGGTAACCTTGATAAAACTGAGGTGTTTCCTAGGAAATTTTTGACAATGTATTTTCAAACTATCCCTTAGGGTATGCTACTTTTACAGGTGGCAACGATAGTGCATTTTATGTTAGCTCCTCTAATTATGCTTTGAGAAGGTAACCTGTGCCTGACCTCAATTTCTGGAGCTTCTTATATGCTGATAATTTATGCTTGTTAGTTTCCTTCACCTAACTTTATTTCCTGACACTCCTATCTCTCTAAAATGCAGTGTCACCATATGTAAATCCTGTTGACATTTAAAATATCTAGATGTGTGACATGGTTGTGAATGTGAGCTCTGCCCCAACCTTCACCTTGTTTGTCATATCTGGCTCAGCCTCTAGGACCATATCCAAGTTTGTCATTTCTTTTGCTTATTACATATTGACATAGGAAACAGACATCTGAGTCTTACCTTCAGGAACATGTAATCTCTTTGTTTAGGCCACCTTTGTTGTGAATGTTGAGATATGTTATGATCATAGTTCCAGTTCTTTTCACATTTCCTTTTCTTTCATAAACACTTCCTGTATTCTCATCCTGCAAATAGTGTTATATGCCCAGTGTGTGTGATGGAGGAATATGAGGAAATTAGTTGGTTCTAAGACCTTAGAAAAAGTGGATTTGCACTCCAATTTCAAGCACTAATATTACCTGAAAAAAAAGACAACTTAAAGACTCCTGAATGAATGAATTATGACAGTAACAATAGCAAACCCTAAAGTAGTACTTAATATGTGCCAGGTACTGAGGTAAATGCTTTACACATATTAATTCATGTAATTCTCACAAAATCCTCATGAGGAAGGTATTGCTATTCTTATTTTATGGATGCATAAACTGAGTCACAGAGAGGTTAGTGTTTTGTCCAAGATGGCAGAGCTGCTGCATAGTTCTCCAGAATCCATCCTTTTAGATAGTAGGCATTTATTTTTCAAAATGGTGGTTATTTCAGAAAAGGAAAAGGAAAATAGTGATAAATAATAAAAGTAATCTCAAAAATGAGAAAACAAAGAAAAGTAAAAGCTACTTTTATTATTTAAAATAAAGATTACAAAATCAAACCAGAAAGCTGATATCTATGCTAAACAAAGTTGGAATTTCGTTGTCGTAAGTCCATAATTCTTTGATCAGACATTGTCTCCCAGGTAAAGCACAAAGCAATCATCTAGTATACTGTTGGCCTGAAAGAGTTAACATGCCTTCAAAGTATAATGACACATAAAAATACAAAAGAAAGCAATTTACGACCTTTTAAATTTTATTTTAATATTTTGATAATATAATTTTATTAAGAAAAGAAAAATTTTTTGAGACAGAGTTTCTCTCTTGTTGCCCAGGCTAGAGTGCAATGGCGTGATCTTGCCTCAACGAAACCTCTGCCTCCCGATTCAAGCAAGTCTCCTTCCTCAGTCTCCTGAGTAGCTAGGATTATAGGCATGTGCCAACACGCCCAGCTAATTTTGTATTTTTAGTAGAAACGGGATTTCTCCATGTTGGCCAGGCTGGTCTCGAACTCCTGACCTCAAATGATCCACCCACCTCAGCTTCCCAAAGTGCTGGGATTACAGGCGTGAGCCCCCACGCCCAGCACTGCCAGGGATTTTATACTTAACCACCTGTAAGGGAATATGAAAGCCTCTTGGGCTCAAGTGATTCTCCCAACCTCAGCCTCCTAAGTAGCTGAGATTATAGGCACATGCCACTACACCCCACTAATTTTTGTATTTTTTATAGAGATGGGGTCTTACTGTGTTGCCCAGGCTGGTTTTGAACTCCTGGACTCAATCGATTTGCCACCCTGACCTCCTGAAGTGCTGGGACTACAGTGGTGAGCCACCATGCCCAGGCCAGGAGGTCGACCATTCTAATGCTTTCAGTGCTACCTTCATGCTGGTGACTCCCTAATGACTCCCTGACTGTCTTAGGCCCTCTGTGTCTTACTGCCCACCCAGTATCTCCTCTTAGATAGCTACTGGAGCTTCTTGTTTCCCCTCTCCCGACTCTCCTAAAGCATCTTCTTCTCTTGTCTCTCCAGCTGTGTTAAGGCCAACTCCGTTCCTACAATGGTTTAATCTCAAAATCTTTTTTCTCTAATGCTCCACATCAGTTCCATTCCTAAGTCCTGCTGGCTTTGCATTTGAAAACACCCAGAATTTGCCATTGCCACAGCCACTTCTCACCTGGATATTACAACAGGCTCCTACAACTTTCTTTGCGTTAGTGCTTGCTCACTCTCATGCTAGTCTGAAAACAGCAGCCTGGGTGCTCTGCTAAAAGCCAAGACAATGCCACTCCTCTGGTCTACACCTAAGATATCATATATTTCCCTCATTTGCCTGTAACAGCCCTGGTCTTTCTCTGTTTTCCCAGTATCCATCCACTTTAGCATTTTACCAACAGAAATAACAAAATCTGAATAGTAAATTATATAGCCATTCTGTCTATACCTTTAGTTGCTCCCAGTCTGTCTTTGAGAAAAAGATAAAATATTCAGCATGGCCTATAAAACCCTGTGGCACCTGCCTCTTTGGTTACTTTTCTGACGTAGCATTTTACCTCCTTCCTTTTATTCCTCCACTGAAACCATAGGACCTCTTTTTTGCTCTTCGAACACAGTAGGAGCTCAGACCCACCTCAGGACTGTTGCAGTGCTATTCCCTTGTCTAGCATGCCTTTCCCTAGATGGCCTCGTATGCCTGTCCTTTTCTGATTCAGATCCATACTGAAATGCCACCTTCTCCATGAGGTGTTCCCTGACCACACCATTTAAAACTGCTCCATTCTTCCCAGGACCCATATCCCCTTGACTGCTACATTTTTCTTCATTGCTGTTATCATCCCATCTGTATTCTGTTGTTTTACCTTGTTCCTTTTCTGTGCTCTATCAGTATAAATACCTTAAAACCTCATTAAAGCAGGTTTTGCTTGCTCCTGTATTGCCTGTTTTGCTTCTATTCCTAGTGCCTAGAACAGTGCCTGGCACACAACAGGTGCATAAACATTTTTATTTAATTTAATCAATCAGTGAGCAAAATTAGCATTTGGGATCCCTGTCTGATATGAGTTATAATTAAAATTGTTGTCTGAAAGTGGCAATGGCAAGATAATTAATCCAGAGGATCATCTATAAAGATGGGTTTTGAGTACAATTTCTAAATTTTGGCTTTGAACCTATGATAACAATGTTTGAAAAGAAAGTCTGAAAACCATGTTTCTACTTTCCCACCCTCCAAACTTACAAAATTCTCATGTCTTTTGTGAGAATATGCAAAGCTATTCATAGCAGTCTGTTGGAATGAGTTTACTTTATGTTAGCATATCCAAAATAGTTCTCATAGCAATTAGTAACTACATTAATAGAAACTATAATAGATTTAAAGTTGTTATTCCCAGAAGTTTCTCTATGCTGCGCCATAAATAAATTTGAAACAATCTTGATGAATGGGTAGCTAGTTTGTATTTAAAATTTCCTTTGAATAGGAATAAATAGTGGGAAGGACAGAAACCAAAATCGTTTGGCTCCATACTCAACATATATGTAATAACCTTATAGAAAACACACAAAAATGGAAACTCAACAAATCTCCCCAAGGATTTTGTCTTCTAAGAGGAATTTACTTGGACAGTGGTGAACATACAAAGGGAACAGCAGCTGAGAATTTTGCATCTTCATTAAGTTGCATATATTGATATCCTATAAGTTGAGAAGATCAGAGGCTCCAGACTCATGGAAATTACTATGAGTGTTTCCAGGACTTGTTAGTGAGAATCGCTCAAATCTTATAGGTAAGATGGAAATAAAATTCCACTCTATCCATAACATATTTAGATATTGTAATTTATGAGCCTTTGAAATCAGAGATGACTTAACTCTGAGGGATTTGTGGTAGTGGCTAGCACACAGGCTCAGGAAATGGGCTGGCTGAGTTCATTTCCAAGCTTTACACTTTTTAGTCATGTGATCTTGGACAAGTGATCTCACTTTTCTATGTCTCGGTTTCCTCTTCTGAAAAATAGTGATGATAGTACTCGTCACACAGGGTCGTTTTGAATCTTCAGTGAGTTATTGCATATGAAGAACAACATGATGCCTGTCACAGAGAATGTTAAGTACTATTTATTTGTTTATTTATTTATTTATTGGGATGGAGTCTCGCTCTGTTGCCCAGGCTGGAGTGCAGTGGCACCGTCGCGGCTCACCTCAACCTCCACCTTTTGGGTTCGAGCGATTATTGTGCCTCAGCCTCCCGAGTAGCTGGGATTACAGGCACCCACCACCGTACCTGGCTAATTTTTGTATTTTTAGTAGAGATAGGGTTTCACCATGTTGGCCAGGCTGGTCTCGAACTCCTAATCTCAGGTGATCTGCCCGCCTTGGCCTCCCAAAGTGCTGGGATTATAGGTGTGAGCCACCACACCTGGCTGAGTATTATTATTATTATGACATACTTTCTGTTATTTTTTCCTGTGATTAAAAAGGAATATATTTATTTAATCTATTTACAGTCTTAGGAATTGTCATCTTTTAATCTTAACATGTGCTCTTTATATCGACATTTTCAAAACATAATTTTCATGGTCCACAATATTTTACTGTATGCTGTAGCATAACTTAAAAATCTATAAATATTTCACATTTTAGGTGTTTTCCTTTTGTTTTCAATGTTATAAACATTATGATGAATATTTTTGTACGTCTTTTAAATTTTGGCAAAATTCTTTCCCCAAGTTGTGGTTTTATTTTACTTTTTTCATGAATTTTATATGCACGTTGTTTTAATACATTTATGAAAACAGATACATTTTGTTTCTTTGTTTTCTTATATTACTTTTGTGCTGAGAGCATCTTTTCCTAATCATAGACAAGGTAAATATTTACATAAATATTTTTCTTATCTTATATTTTAAATTGTGGATTATAATAACTTGCATGCATTGTTAGTGGGCTGATCTCATTTGTTTATGTTTCTTTTCCTGTAGAGCAAAGGGTTCCCCTAGAACCACACAGACACTCTCTTATTACAGTAACTTCTGCCATTAACTGCCTTGTTCCAGCCACTGTTAGAAATGCTCTTGAAAAAGCTGTCCCATGCACCATATGGGTTGGATTATCACTACTGGCTGTGACAGTTGAGTGCAAATGCCAGATGCCTTTATTTAAACCTTCAAGGCACCTTTGCTCATTCAAAAAAATTCTGGATTTTTGCACAGAATTCTTTTTGGGATTATAATATTCTCTATTATGAAACAACTGGATCACAGTAACTGCTGACATCATGAATACACTCTTCCTGATGGTCCCTCTTTTTTGGTGTCAGTCATAACGTTTTTCTATCTAGTAGCGCACGCACGCACACACACATAATCATATATCCACATACATTAGCAGAGTGTGAAGCACCTATCTCTTTATGAAAGAAAATATTAATAAGCCAGAAGAGGAACACATATGAAATGCAAACTGTGTAGGTTTCTTGTTCTTTCTGATTTAGCTTTAAAGCTATTCCTGCTGCTCTCAGTTCTCATCTCATCCTTTCTTGTAAGCCTCTGCCTGACAGTGATGCTGCATCTCATCATGGCATTCTATTTTCCTAAATCTAGTAATGTCAAACTTTAGGAGTCTTTGATGGATGATGGCCCCTGTATTCCAAACAGAAGTCAGATGGCCAGCGTCAGTCATTGTGATGGGGATCTGCCCATACTTCACGTGCACTCCATTCCTGTCAGTGCTTCTCAGTGGGACAGTGCCATCCACACCTATTTACTCTGTAATTCTAAGAAATACCATAGAATTTCTTGGGAAGATTCAGAATATTTAGTTATGAGATCCAGTGAAATCCTCTTTGATGTGGTTCTCAGGACCAAGCTCTTCCAGTGCAAGGGAGGAAACTAGTTTCTAAATCCAATCTCTTACTTGTAAGCAATCTGTGTTTTAATTTGCATACGTACATGCAGACATGAATGGAATCAAACTATACCTACCACAGTCAGCTTTTCTCACTCAGCTATATGTGTTCAACATCTTTCCATGCCAATAAGTACAGAGCTACACCTTTGTTTATTATTACAGTGTATGGATGCATGCAAACATACTCAGTTCCCTCTAATATTCAAGTTTTAGATTTTTTGATTTTTTTATTTGTGTCTATTTATTTATTTTTGACAGGGAGTCTCGGTCTGTTCCCCAGGCTGGAGTACAGAGGTGTGATCTGGGCTCACTGCAACCTCCACCTCCTGAGTTCGAGTGACTCTCCTGCCTCAGCCTCCCGAGTAGCTGAGATTACAGGGGCAGGCCACCATGCCCGGCTAATTTTTGTATTTTAGTAGAGATGGCGGTTTCACCATGTTTGTCAGGCTGGTCTCAAACTCCTGACCTCAAGTGATCCTCCCGCCTCAGCCTCCCAAAGTGCTGGGATTACAGGCGTCAGCATGCCCAGCCAAGATTTTTTTTGAAGTTTATGTTTATTGTTTATTCAGTGATGCTCAAATGTTTTCACAGTATCCATTCCTAGAACTGAAAGTTCCAGTTCAAAATTTATTATTAACACTACAGCTGTTGATACCTACTGTCAGATTGTCCTCCAAAAAGATAATATCGCTTTTCATTTTGTCAGGCAGCCTGTCTGCATACACACACTAAATGCTGGGTGATATAATTCTTTTTAATCTTTGATATATCTATAGGTTTAAAACAGTATTTTATAATTGTTTTATTTTTACTTCTTTGATTACTAGAAAGGTTGAATAATTTTCTATCTCATTACTAATTTTGTGTATATCTGTGTATGAATTATCTGTTAAATCCTTTACTTATTTTAAAGTTTTCTCTTTTTTGTATTGATTTGAAAAACTGCTAATGTTAATAATTCCTTATTATATATATGACAGGTATTCCTCCTCCCACCCCCCAGTTTGTCCTTTGTCTTTTAATTTTTGGGTAGTCAAATCTATCAGTTTTTTCCTTTGTATGGAATGAGCATGACAGTGTGTAATAGTACGATCTCTGGAATCCGAGATGCCTGGATTCTAATCCTGATTTGACTATCTTTCTTTTTTCTTTTTCTTTTTTTTTGAGATGGAGTCTCGCTTGTCGCCCAGGCTGGAGTACAGTGGCGCAATCTCTGCTCACTGCATCCTCCGCCTCCCAGGTTGCAGCGATTCTCTTGCTCAGCCTCCTGAGTAACTGGGATTACGGGCGTCCGCGACCACACCCGGCTAATTTTTGAACTTTTACCAGAGACAGGTTTTGCCATGTTGGACAGGCTGGTCTCAAACTCCTGACCTCAGGTGAGCCACCCACCTCAACTTCCCAAAGTGCTGGGATTACAGGCGTGAGCCACCACGCCTGTCTTGACTACTTTTTAAAACAAGAGTTGATTCACATTATCTGTAGTAGTAATATTCAGTGAAGACTGTGAACACTGAATTAGTGACTACAGAACCACTATTCCTGGAGGAAATATAGAGTTAGGTTCCTGTCACATTTTCATCAGTCCATCAGTACATAACTTTGTTTTATGTATGAGTCTGTTTAAAGACACCTTATTAACTATATATGTTTGGTTCATTAATGTTGAACTCATGACCAAAGGCAATGTAACTTATGCCTGAATGGATTGTCTTTGTAAGGCAAGTCACAATCTTCTTTTACTTAGGAACACTAGACAACCCTTCAGCACTATCCTTGGGAGCCATTTTAAACAGTGAAATCACCAAGGTGAGGTGCAAAAATAAAATAAATAAACAAATACATAAATAAATAAAAGAAAAGCACTAAATAAATAATGAGAGGCCAGGAGTGGTGGCTCATGCCTGTAATCCCAGCACTTTGGGAGGCCCAGGCAGATGGATTCACTTGAAGTCAGGAGTTTGAGACCAGCTTGGCCAACATGGTGAAACCCCGTCACTATTAAAAACACAAAAAGTAGCCCAGCATAGTGTTACGTGCCTGTAATCCCAACTACTCAGGAGGCTGAGGCAGGAGAAGCTCGTGAACCCTGGAGGTAGGGTTGCCATGAGCCAAGATCACACCACTGCACTTCAGGCTGGGTGACTGAGCCGGACTCCATCTCTAAAAAAAAAAAAAAAGAAAAGAAAAAAGAAAAGAAAAAAAAAGAAATGGACAATACAGTATGAGATCTGAAAGAAGATGGCAGCCTTGTTTGACTTCAGCTATGGGGGTGCATATCCAATGACTCAAATTTTTTGCCACTCTGTGTGTACATGTTTTCAAATGACAGTGAGTATTGATATTGGACTTACAGATAAATTTGTAAATAAGGGATCTGTGAATAATGAGGATAGACTATATACACTGACATTAAAGTTACTTATCTGAGTCTTCTTTCTTTAAACGTACTCAACTTCGTTAAGTCCCTTATATGTAAAATGAAGAATTGCATGTCACATAGTAACACGATAATAAATGAGATATATGTTCAGTGCATAGTAAGCTGGTGAATGTTGGCTACTATTGTTGTGTAGTTTCTGCCTTCAGTATTATGCATGGAGAAACTTCCTGAATCCTCAGATTACAAAAACATTCTCGTATCCATTCTCCTACTACTTTAATAATGTTTGGTTTTTGCATTTAACTTTCGAATTCATTTGAAATGTATGGCTAAGAAAAGTGATACCTATTTAATTTATTTCCTAGATTTTCTGCCAGTTTTCCCAGTATAGTTTATTAACAGAAAATTTTCTCCTACTAATTCCTAAGTATTTTACACAGTGATCTTTTAAATTACATCTTCTAATTGGCCATTTCTGGCATATATGAATGTAATTGATTGCTGTATATTTTGTACCTAGACATATTATTGAACTCTCTAAATGTTTTAAAACAATGATTGGGGTTGATTTTCTTCCATTTTAGGAAATATTTTAAGGTATTTAAAATGAATAGGGCAGTACGGAGAAAAAGGCAGATTGTATAACAAAACCAGAATGAGACACAGAATTTAATTATTGCATCTGCTGCGAATAAAAATTATTGTAATTTCAGCGCAGTTCATAGGAACATGAACTTTGCCATCACTTTATTGCGAAGGAAGTTAAAAACCCGTTTATTAATCTTAATGCGTATTATTTATATTATTTTTTTTTGCAAATGCAAACCTCTCTGTTTTATGAGTGGGAAAACAAGGATAGTAGGAATACTCACACCAGATGCGGGCCTTTCTCTAAACCTTTGGGGAATTAACTCACTTATTATTAGGAGAGGCTTATGAGGTAGGTACTAGTATTATTCCTATTTTACATTTGAGATAATGAAGGCACAGAGAGGTAGTGAAACCTACAAAATGTCAAGTTAAATAGGTCATTTCTTTTTCATGATTCTGAAGTTTTAATTAAATCTGGTACTTACTGGCTTGTTATATTTCCATAAAACCATGACAATTCATATGCAATTCTTTTAAATGTCATGAAGTTTTATCCATAATTGTTTTTGTTGTTGTTAGGCAGAATGTCAATGGTAAATTTGACATCCTTTAGCATTTTGGATGATCATTTAAAATACATCTTCTCATGGGTTCTATTTTCATCTTTTCTAACTGGTTCTTAATAATCTAATGCCTCTTTTCTTTAGTTGCAAATGTGTTACAGAAATAGCTTCGTGAAAAGAATTTCTAGATGGTTGACTAGATTTGAATAAGGAAGTAGTAATATCCTTTGTCTTGTTGGAGCTCTCATTGAGGCTATCTAATTTCTTCGTTTTTACATTTACTTACCTTTTATAATTTCTTTCATCCTTTTAATTTCTTTTTTTCCTGTCCCCTTATTTCTCATAGGCCACCAGTTAGTCCTCAGTAGCAACGCATGGTGCCTGCAGACCTGATGTCAAACCAACTGATGAAAGGGCACTTGGTATTCCAGGCAGCATCTCTGAGATAATCTAATGTACTCTTCTTTAGTTCTCTTACTTCTGAGTTCACATTAAGCAGAATTTTAAGACATTCCTCTTACCTTCAGCCATGTTTGACAAGCCATGTGTGTGAAGATTGTATATATCATAAAGTAATGTTTAGCCTCCCATTGTATTTTTCTTGTTTGAGGGGAAGTTATTTATTTTCCTTTAAAATCAATACACATTTGTTGAGGGCCTACTTTGTAGAAAGTATTCTGTTTGATCAATGAAATAAAAGTTGAGGTTTTCCTGTCATCAAGTTTGAGAAATATATACATTGAGAAATATATAGTTTGAGAAATAGATACACTCTATATTTAATATATATATTATATAAATAAACTATGAATGTATAGTTTGAGAAATATATACTTGAAAATCAAACCCAAAGGAAATTGTAAATACGAAATAATAAATGGTGTGACAGGAAAGTGGCCTGGGCCACATGAGTTAGTAGAGTGTAGACACAAGAGAAGCTTCAGATCTAGAGGAATCACAGATGGTTCCGGTATGGACCTTGAAGCTTGAAATTTTGACAGGAAAGGAGAGGGAAATGGTAGTTTAGGCCTGAGGGTGGCATAAGCTAAGGTGTACCTGTAGAGACTTGTGGGAAAAGTTGAGTGAACAGTGAGCAGAACAGCTCTGCTGGAGCTGAAGAACTGGTCTGGAGAATGGCAGGGGAGAAGGCTGATTTCAGGCAGGTTCTGTCTGACGGTGGAGCCTTGCTCACATGATAGAGGCATTTTCCTTTTGTCTGTGGGCAGCAGGGAGCCACTGAACATTTTCAGCTGGGGAACTGTGTCTTGAAAGCCTGTTTGCGGTTTCAAGCTGGGAAGCTGCCTGGAACCTAATTAAAGAAAAGGCCCGCTCCATCTGAGGATGACTGGTAGGTTCACTGCTCTAGGCTTGTCCTGGAAAGTGCAGACAACCACCTAAATCACTGCACTTCATCTTGGAAAGCCCCACAAGAAACTAAAACACTTTCAACATCAGGAGCCCCTTGATATTGAATGTGTTTTGGTTTCTTGTAGGGCTTTGTAAAATGGACTGGAGTTGTAGAGGCCTGAGGAAGGAGGATCCAATACAGGGTACTAGTGATGGGAGCGGAAGCAGGCTGGTAGAGTGGTTAAGAGCATAGACTTTGGAGTTGGTCTCCGTGGGTGAGAATCCTGCCTCTGCTACCACTAGCCCTTAGTTTTCTCGTCTGTAGCATAACCACACCCATATCTTAGTGCCTGTAACGGGCCTATTCTGTTAGTGGGCATATAGTAAATGCTCAATAAATGTCAGCTATTAATAGAACATTGGCAATGAGGACAGCCGCAAAGGACACAGGGAAGTTACACAGGAAGGAAGGGCAGAGCTTTGATTAGGTATAGGGGTGGAACAGAAAACGGTAGACTCATCAGTGACCCCAGCATCTGAATTGTTGAAGAAATGGTGGAAGCATTGGCAGTTTGGAGAAGTTTTGGGAAGATGTGCACGTTCCCGTGTGAAGTTGAGGATTCATTCAGTGTATAATTTTCCTTCAGGGGAAAGATGTATGAGTCACTCCAAGATATAACTAGTGTTCTAAAATGGGCAGCTTGCTTGGTTTGTTCATTCAATATCTGTTATTGGAAAATAAAGGAAGTTTGATAGCCTAGCTTCTGGTACATTTGTAGCTTCCAGTATTTGCTTCTGGTACATTTATGTCTAATCTGAACCAGTTAGCTCTACATTGTTAAACTGAATCACAATAGATTATTTTTCATATTTTATATCCTTATTATATGTTGTATGCAAAACATTCCATTACAGCTGGTCCTTGAATGATGTCATTTCTTCTAATGTCCTTTCGTTATAACGTTGATGAGAAAAGAAATCAATTCTGTACCTGGACCACCTCTGTGTGGAGTTTACATGTTCTTGGCATGTCTTCCGGGGTTTCCTCTGGGTATTCTGGTTTCTTCCCACATCTCAAAGATGTGCACATTAGGTTCATCCATGTATCTAATTGTTTCAGTCTGGGTGAGCGTGGTGTGTTTGAGTGAGCCCTGTGATGGGCTGACACCCTGTCCAGGGCTGGGTCCCACCTTGTACCCTGAGCTGCTGGAAACACTCTGGCCACCTGAGACCCAGACCTGGAAAAAGCGAGTAATTTTCTCACTTGTTTTTATTAATCTTTCTTAAATATATCTGTAATTCACATTTTGGTGTTTAATATTATAAGCATTTTTTCTTTATTGAGAAGTTTGGTGACTTTTTGTGACCAGAAATATGCCATAGGAACTTAAGTCTTGTTTTTATCAATTAGCCTGTAATAAAATTGGCTTTGTTATATTCATTCTGTTTAAAGACTCAGTTTCCAAGAATCTATCAATAATGTGAAGACTTACAATATTTAATTTTTCTTAATAAATTCTAAATCTGAGATTTTGATGTGGTAAACATATATATATAGTTATGAATAATTCAAGTGTTAGGAATAGGAAAAGAGCAAAGAATATTGGTTTAAATAAATTTTTACTTAATGAAATAAATGTTTACATAGTTTTAAATTTTAATTTTGGAGTATAAAGTCTTTTCCAAATGTTGACTACTATTCACACAAGTACTCTAGACTTTTATATGAAACAAAGGACTTCGCAGGGCTGGCAAAAAGAGAAAAGATCTGGGAGTTGGATTGATCCAACCAGGTAATCAGGGAAATATGCAAATAAATGTATTATTATTGCCTCTAGTGTCAAGGTTAACTTTCTATGCCCAAATGGATTATTTAGAATAGCGTCCAAGCCTTGAAGATACCAGGAGATGAACAACCAAAACATGTGACAGAGTCCTTAAAAAATATATAAAAATGATGGTTTCATTATATTGTTTCTATTCAAAGACATGATTTTATGAGTATAATGCTATAATATTCCATTTTATTTATTTAAACCGTCATTTTAAAAGGCCACTCTATAATGTGTTTTCTACCAAGTATGTTGATAAAATTGCTTAGGGCAACCATTTTCTTCTCGTGGACAAAGGCACTTCATTGGTTGTGACTTCTGAGTTACTTTCAGCATTTATTGTGATATATTAATTTATTACATTTATTTGATGCACTTTGTGCTAGGCAGCCTATGAATATATTTACAAGAGCTGTTTTAAAAATTTCTCTCATTTTGATTTAAAAATAGATGTTATAAGGCAGCAAGTTTGAAAAATCTTGGCCTCAAGGTCTATGCAAGAAATAAATGTTCTCTGACCACTAGTTTAAAAGGTACAGTTGGGTTTACATGAAAATGTGTCTTTAAAACATTGCTATACATATTAAATTTTACCTTTTTATAGTGTTTTGCAGTTTTCAACATTGCTTCGTATAAATGATTTATTCCTCACAATGATTCTGTGAGGTAGCATTATTATCCTTATTTTAGAGATCACAAAACAGAAGTTCAGAAAGAGTGGGTAACTTGTCCTAAGTTATACTCACTTCTAACTGGGGGAGCTGACATGCATGCACAGAACTCTGGCTTCAAGTCCCTGACTGTATTTGTGTGGGCACAGACATATCCAAGTGGTCTCACTCCGCAGTACTCTGCCAGTGGTCCCATTTTAGAGGACTTAATGAACTAAAGTATTTGACAATGTCTTGGGGACCGTAAAGTGATGACTACGCATAAACATGAGTGAACGACGAAGTTCAGTGCTTCATGTCAGTAACTTTATTTTTTTACTTTAAATTTTGGATTTGGAAGGAAATAAAAGTTTCTCATGCCTTTACCCAGGCCACAATTTAGGTGCAATTCTGTAAATAATTTATTTAGTGGACTCCCAAGAGTGACAGTTGTGGTCATTGTAGGTTGTGCCCTACCTGAGCCATCTGGACAGGTGGGATATTATTGCTCTAAGTGACATCATCCACTGGTGGTGGTTGGTGCTAGCTGGAAGACATCATTAAAATTCTATTCCTACAACATCCGGTCTAGAAGAGAGACGCTGCTTGATCCTCCAATTGTGTGTGATTCATCTTGTCCGGTCATTTTCAGACCACTATTAGGAAATTAATCATTTATATATTTAGATTGACATTGATCACAAAAGGAATGACTCACTCCAATTTCTTTTGCTTCTCTTTTGAGTAATATAATAAGGAAATCTACTAAAATACCCAGAACTAAGGAATTTATATCTAGATCTTAGTTATTATTACTATTATTATTATTTCTTTAGAGACAGGGTCTTGCTCTGTCACCCAGGCTGGAGTGCAATGTCGCAGTCATATCTCACTGCAGCCTCAACCTCCCCTGCTCAAGCAGTCCTCCTGCCTTAGCCTCTCACGTGACTAGGACTACAGGTGTGTGCCACCATGCCTAGCTGATTTTTTTTATTTTTGTAGAAATGGGGTCTCTCTGTGTTGTCCCGGCTGCCAAAGTCCTGGCCTCAAGCTGTCCTCTCGCCTCAACTTTCCAAAGTGTTGGGATTACAGACGTGAGGCACCTAGCCCAGCCCTTTGTTATTAATAGTCAGAGTCCTCTATCTACAACTTGTGATATTAGTGTAACTTTGCATGGCAAATCACTTAACTATCTGCACTCTACTTTTCCTCATCTGAAAAGGGAGATACTGATATCCCCTTAACAAGGCTATTTTTTTCTTGTCTTTCTGATGAAGTATTTCAAACATAGAGAAAACAAAATGATTTAACACCTGTGCATTGCTATGCAGATATAACAAATATTAATATTTATCATAGTTTCTCAGATTTTTTAAAGAAATTTTTTAAAAGATATAGTTAAAAACTTCTTTGTTACCCAACCCAGTGCTATTCTGACTACAGCCCCCCCCGTTAGATCTGCCTAGGTATGGGTGAAATCCTCAACCTAGCTCATATCCACAAGAATTATTTTGATAAATAACATAGATAATGTCTATGAAGACTCGTACCTAGAACATCTGAAGTGAACTTCATTAAACCTTTGTTTATCTTCTTATACATACATTGACAATTAAAATATTTTGTTTACTTACCTCAGAGAGTGACATGAGATCATGGATGTGAAAATACTTTGTAGTCAAGTGATACAGAAAATATACAGTAATATAGGATAATATCATGTAGGTTTAAGGTTTGTCTTATGATTGCAAGTGGTTGTCTAGAAAAGGCTTGTGTAGGAAGAAAGGACAAAGCGAAGACAGAGGAATGAGGAGGAGGAAGAGAAGAGACAGTAGTAAGCACCAATGAGAAAAAAAAAAAAAAAAAGAAGGGGAAAGAGGAGAGAGAGAATCCTGTCTAAGGCTGCCTGGTTTCGAGGCTTTTCAGATTGTCTTACTGTTACCATCACTGGCTTACATCTGTCTCCTATTCTTGATGTTTCCGTCTCTGGCACATCTAGCAAAGCCAGCTTTCTCAACCTTTCTCCAGTGTTTTCTCTGGCTTGGGGAACCATGTCCTTAGACAGTGTAAGTAAAATTTTATATTACCTTATTTTTACCCTGTTTTCTCAGGCATATTCAAAATATTTCCTATCAGCTAAACTCATAATAGTTTTCTTAATTATGAAGCCATAAGTTTTTACTTTAACTTTTTTTAACCTTTCTGGTTAGATTGTCAGTTCAAAATGTGTTCTATAACATTCAGAAGAATTCTTTCTTGTCACGCTATGTTTTGGTAATGGCAGACTCCTGAATTCATTAGTCCATAATACACACACACACCCCCCTTTTGAATGGAAAATTCAACAGGTCCTCTCTAAAATGCCTTTCATCTTTGGGAGGTGTCCTCTTCTCTGCTTTGTGTTTCTGTGCGCTGAAATCTACAGGTGAAGTGCCTTAGTGCAGCGACCTCGTGACAGACCACCTGTGTGTGGCACCTATTTCTGTCGGTGGAGTCGCCTCACTCATTCCTCTTGGTGGTAATTAGAAAGGCAATCGAAGAGCACAAAGAGCAAAGAGAGGGAAGGCCACAGGGAAAGATGGCAGTGATGCTGTGAAAAGAGAAAGGGAAGAGTGCAGCATTTCTGACGTGTTGCATGTATGGGGTTGAGAGGAATGTGTTCCAAGGAGAGAGTTCAAGGAATGCTGTCAGTGGTGAGGAGTGGAGGGAGTGGCTGTGCTGCTTAGTAGTTTAGGTAAAGGATGGCAGTGAGCAGGGAAGCGGATGAGTTCAGCACGGGGAACAGGGAAGTGTGTTTTGTTACAGGTGTTGAATATCGCTTTCTATCACCAGCTGTAGGTCGTTGACAGTACTAGGGGTTTAATAAAATGATCCAGAAGTGAAAAAGTGTGACCAAAA
>NW_016803115.1:629588-645991 GCF_001698545.2 Rhinopithecus bieti
ATACGGTCTTTCAGAAAGAAGAAGAGAACTTTGAGAAGACTTCTCCACCCCTCACCCCTAACACTTTTAAAACAAGAGCTTATTTTTATTTTGTGTTGGTGACGAGACACAAAGACCTTCCAATGGTGTTTGGGGAACTGAATTTAAAAGCTACTCTTACTAAAAGACAGCTAATACTTCATGCTTTCTACTCCCAGACAGCCTACTAAATATTTTATAGACATTATGTCAGTGAATTCTCACACCTGTTTGGAATGATACGCTTATACACTATTACAGGTGGAGAGAATGAAACGTGAAAAGAACTAAGTGACTTTCCCAAGGCCTTAGAGGTAATAAGAGGCAGAGCAGAATTCATACCCGCGAGGATGATTTCTAAAGCCTAGACTCACAATCCCAAGTTACCTGTGATGTCCTTGTCTTCTAAAGCAAAGCAAAATAACAACAGTGACAATAGCAGCAGGACGTTATGTTTGTATATGCTTTGCTCTTGAGCTTTCAAGAATACGCCATTTCTCCATTGTGCACGAGAAGATTACCTGGTGAGTGAATTACTCAATTCGTTTTTTTTAGTATTGTCTTGCCCATTTTCTTGTTTATTAGTGGCCAAAAAATATAAATGATTCAAAATGGGGGGAAAAAACTAAATTCATCAGTCTTTTGATTTCTGAGCTTCATTTTACTTACTCTATAGGTAAAACAAAAATGGATCAAAATGTTTCTCAGATAGTCGACCATAACTTATAAAGTTCAGTCATGAATTCTTTAAAATTTAAAGTATACAAAAAACATACAGTTTTTTGGGGAAAAAAGATGGGTTTTCATTAGGACCTAGAAAACGGGTGGAGAGTATCTTCTTAAAATGTTTTCTCTCACAGTTGTCCTGGTTTACCTTAGTGAAGAATACAGGTACCTATAACAGGCATGTTGCCTGTTCTGTTTCTTGCACAAGCAACATTTTATACCTCTCTGTTCATTAGCACTTCGCTGACCAAACATATAGTCTGTAGTCATGTTTAAAGAAATTCATCTGCCCTAACAATTTATATATCCCTCTTGTGTGCACACATACCTTCAAAAAAACACCAGCTATCCATAAAAGTTTGCCCGAGCTTGTTAGTGATTTCCGAAGAGTAAAATTAGCTTTTATATGAGGAAAACACCTTAAAGCAGCATTCTTTATTGATTACGTTGGCTTTGCCATTTCTAGTTTATGCAGTATTTTTTTCTGTATATAGGGAAGGATTGGGAGGCAGGTCTGAGCGGAGAATTTGGTTATTCACAGGCATCCTCACAGCAACTAAACCCATGTACATACACAGGCGGGCACATATGTGCAAATCAATAAAATGTGTAAGTGTCTTTAATATAAACAATTTTTTTTCTTAGCATTTGCTCTAATCCTGCTTTGGGAACCATTCTGATTTAAAGAGAATTCTATCCATTCACTGATTTACTCATTTACTTGTCAAATATGCCAGATATTTTCTATTCTTCTGTTATAACCAAGATGAGGACAGTCAGAAAATAATAAGATAAAGAAAATACATAGTATGTTAGATGAGATAAATAAAATGAAGGAGGAAAAAAGCAGGGAAGGAGGATAGGGAATGTCAGAGATAGGGAGGTGGGAAGGAGACCCCCACGCCAAAGGTAACATGTGAATAAAGATTTGAAAGAGAGGAGAGAGTGAGCAGCTCACTGGAGCTGCTCACTCTCTGGAGCAAGAGTTTTGCAGCCAGAAGCAACCATAAACGTATAGGAAACTGCCTCTGTATTTCGGTCCCAGCAAGGATGGACAGTATGTCTGGAGGGGGACAGTATAGGAAGGTGAGAAAAGTAGGGGAAGGACAGAGCCGATAATGTAGAGTCTCATGAGCTTTTGAAAGGACTTGAGTGAAAGGGAACATTTTGAAGGGTTTTGAGCCAAGGGACGACATCATCTGATTTCTTCTTTTCAAAAAGATCATTCTGGCTACTGAATTGAGAATGAACTGCTGGAGAAATGGAGGGTAGTGGGGGCAGAGGGCAAGAATGGAAGCAGAAAGACCAGTTAGGAGGCTTTTGTAACACTATGGTTGGCAACTGTTGATGAGTTAGACTATGGTGATGTCAGATTTGAATTTGTTGACGGTGAGATGTGGTAAGATTTGGAGGGTCAGTGGGTGCAATGGCTCATGCCTGTATTCTCAACACTTTGGGAGGCTGAGGCAGGAGGATTGCTTGAGCCTAGGAGTTGGGAAACATAGTGGGACCCCATCACCGCAAAAATTGTTAAAAATTAGCCAAGTATGGTGGCATGTGCTGTAGTCCCAGCTACTGGGGAAACTGAGGCAGGAGGCTCCCTTGAGCTAGGGAGTTTTAAGCTGCAGTGAGCCGTGATCACACCACTGCGCTCCATCCTGAATGATGGAGTGAGACCCTGTCTCAAAGAGAGAGAGAGGAGTCAGGCTGGCTTTAAGAGTTCTGACTGGAGCAACTTGGGGAATGGAGTTGTCATTTACTTCAGTGGGAAAATCTGCACGGAGAGAAGTTTGGGGGGAATGTCAGAGATAGGAGCTGAGTTTCAAACATGTTAAGTTTGAGAGAACTGTTGGACACGTGATGATTTCTGGTAGGCAGGTGTTGAAAAGTCTGGAATTCTTGGGAAGGGTTAGGCTGGGATATAAATAGGGACATCACCTGCATGTAAATGGTTCAAAAGGGAATGAATGCTGCTAGAAGAAAGAGGAAGTCCATGCGAATTCATTAACTGATGGAGGAGGGAAAGGAGCAGTGTATGATTATGAAGAAATCAACCAGGCATGATGGCTCAAGCCCGTAATCTCAGCACTTTGGGAGGCTTAGGTGGGCGGATCACTTGAGGTCAGGAATTCGAGACCAGCCTGGCCAACATGGCAAAGCCCCATCTCTACTAAAAATACAAAAATTAGCCAGGTGTGGTGGCGGGTGCCTGTAATCCCAACTACTCAGGAGGCTGAGGCAGGAGAATTGCCTTGAACCTGGAAGGCAGAGGTTTCAGTGAAACGAGATCATGCGACTGCACTCCAGTCTGGGCAACAGAGTGAGACTGTCTCAGAAAACAAGAGGAAAAATTATTGGCCTGGGTGTTTGGAGGTTTGTGTGACTGAACAAATCTCTATCTTCAAACTTATTTTTCTTGTCTATAAAGTGGGAAAGGAAATAGCCACAGACCTCACTTTGTTGGCCTAGATGATCCCTATGGCTCTGGCTGTTTCTAAGATATAAAGTCTGATGTTTCTGAATTTTTTTTTTGCAGATTTTAGTTTGACAGTGAAGAAGCCAAAATACTTTAATCTCAATTCAGTAAGATTATTTCTGAGAGCCATTGCAGAATGAGTCACTTGTGTGTGGCTAATGACAGATACTGTTTCTTCCCTCTCCTTGCCCTTGTTCAAATGTAAGGTCAGACCAAAAGTATATCCACCCACTCCTACACACACACACACACACACACACACACACACACACACACACACACAGATATTCACTGAAATCAGAAACACACTGAGAGCCTCACAACAGAGATTTTGCCCTATGTGTTCTTTGGTGGGAGTGGGAGATGGTTGAGTGGCTAAGAGGACATTGAGTCGTAGAAAACTACCTATGAAGCTGCTTCATTCGTGTTGGGTCAGAAGCACATGCCAGTACACATGGATTCTCTTTAGACTTGAAGGAAATCAGTCACAAATCAGACCTTAACTCCTGTTTCAGGAATATCAGCCCATGGATCTTACTATCTTTCCTTACATAGGAAGCCATGTACCAAACTTACACAAGACTTAGTTTCAGAATGATGACTGTCACTGGGTCTTTTTTGTGACGGAAGAATGAATGCACTCCGTACATTGCCAGGGAAGGGCAATTTATTCTCAGGGGAGGGGATTATTCATTAAGTACTTAATCCATGTAGACACTTCTGGGTACTTCATGTGCATGATCCTGCTTTAGTTAATCCTTGTATGAACACAATGAGGTAGATACTATTCTGCCCATTGTATAGTTCAGGACTGAGGTGCAGGTAGTGTAAAGAGAGCCACATTTGAGAGAGGTGGGATCTGCCAAAGGGAGCCTGAAGGGGTCTGAGTCTGAAGCTGCACATTATCTCTGGTGTGTGCTGTTCTAGTGTTTCCAGTGCTTGTGAGACAACTGGGTAATATGTTATTATCCTTCAGACTATTACTAATGCTTTTGTAAATCTGCTATTAAGGTACATATTTTGCCTTCATGAGGATTTTTTGCAGATTTAATGTTCCCTCTCTGCCCCGCAGATGGGCGAGCATCGCTTAGCCAACAATCCAGGAATGACTCTGAAATCTAAAAAGCCTTATCTGAAAGTATGCCAATACATGTAAAATAAATACAGGTACGTTAAAAGAAAGGGGAGTGCAGAGGGCTTGGGCCACAAGGGGGATGAGTAGGCATCACCAGGTCCTGCTGTTGACTGTGAGTGAGTGCGTGTGAGCATTTGTGTGCATTTATGAGCATGTGTGTGTGTGACCAGGACAAGTCACTTCACCCTGTGCCTCAATTCACAAAAAAGCAAACCAGTCATCTCTGGTTTCTCTATATTACGAGATTGCCACGAAAGTGAAATTAGGCATGTGGCAGTGTTTTATGAAGTGTTATGCACATGTTAAAGGACTGTTGTTATGACTGAGTCAACTCCCTTAGAATTAGATAACTTTTTATTACAGTTCAGGGCTCTTACCTTTTTGGTTTTGAATCCCTGAGGTAATTACTGCAACTCCACTCATTTTCATTCAACAAACTGTATATAAAAAGAATAATTCGTTTTCCTTCATTTATTTTCTTCTGGAGTGTTGAGACAAGTTGAAAAAGTCTTCTTTTCACTTGAGACAAATTTTAGTGTAGCACTCTATCCTTTTTTCAACTCAAGGGAAATGAGTTCCATAAATATTTCCAATGAGAATGGCTTGATGGAGCGAAGGCAAATACCCCGGTGTCCCTCCAATTTTATCTGTGCAGCATGAGCCATTTCTCCTTCCCTGCACGCTGCCAGTTTTCTTTTCCGTGTTAGGGTAAAATTCTTAGTCGCCTGTTACCTGTGTCTGTGCTTCCAGTTCCATATATGAAGTGTTAATCTTCTCTTTGGCTTAGAGAATCCCAAGACACCAAAAATACCCATTTATCCCCTGCCTGCTTTTTTCTCTTTCATGGACCTCTTTGACGGTCCTTTCTAAGCACAACTTGTAAAGTTGCCAGGATAGTTCTCTTTTAACACTCCAGTGATTCCATTCTTTATTTTTGGTCCAGGACTACACTGCTTGCCATCTACAGCTTCATCCTTAGCATATCCACCTCCTTTTCAAGTCTACATTGAAATTTCAGCACTTCTAAGCCTTCTTAAATCCTTGCTAATAACCCCTTTTGGGAGAAGATGTAAACAAGATTTTTTAGTCTAATACACTTTTACATCTTCTCCTTTTAACCCAGGCTTCTATCCAAAGATTATAGTATATCAGTATGATTCCTAATTAAAAAGTTTTGAAAACTAGCCCACAGGAGAGATTTTCTCATTTTTTTTTTATTTTTCTCATTATTTTTTATTATATTCAGAAGTCATGCTATAAGGATATACTCTTCTGTTGTGCTGATTAGAACTCTCATTTCATGTCTGTTTCTAAAAATTTTGTTTGGGTTTATCCTGGTCTTTTCTTTACAGGAGATTGCTTCAGCAGTGTTGTTACTTTGTTTCTTTATTGAACACTTAACATTAAAATCAATTTTACTGTGGTTGCACATCTTTCAGGAAAGCTATTCATTTCAGGTAGTGGCTTTTCTAGAAGGAAGAGGGACTCTCTTGACTACCATCAGCATAGCGAGTAGAGCTCACCTTGCAACTGAACCTTTGAATATGCCGTAGTGACCACCTGGGGTTAGCACTTTATGGTCTATGAGCAATGTAGATAAAGCAGTAGCCAGGAGGGGAACTAACATGGGAAAACCCTGATACCTTTGAACACACATTAGATGCTGGATAAAATATGACAGAAATTTTCTAAGAAGTGCATAGTTGAGCTAAAACAAAATTACAGGAAATCTTTAGGTGCCAGGAAAGAGGATGAACCCAAAGAGATAGTGTTTACAAAGAATAGAAGCTACAGTGGCCCACAAGGCTATCCAGATCTGGTACATGCCTTAGGAGCTGAGAGTTTTAATGTCTGAATCAAGGCTTCAGGACCCCTAAACACAAAAGAACAATGGATCTGAGCTCTCAGGACAAGGTCTGTAGCTGGGATGGGCTTTTCCTGTCCCTGCATAATTACCAGAAAATCTCCGCCCCTCAGACTTGCTATTTGACATGGAAGTTTCTTGGAGAGAAATAGAAGCCAAAGTGTTTTACATGTAGATAGGGGCCTTACAGTGCATAGCTCACTGTCAGAATCCTGAGCCAGGAAAGTAAAACAACAACACTGTCCTGCATCTAATAGGAGTTTCAGGGTGCAGCAAAGAAGCCAAATATAATATTCAAAGGGTTACTAGCAGATGATTTTCTAGAATTGGAGAAGGTTGTAAGTCCTGGTATTGAAAATACACACTGAACGTCATTGATAGGATTAATTTGGATGGTGTAGAATGACAAGGAATTACCAGTTCATAACCATTTCTGAGCTGCTGGAGAAAATAACCTTAAGGTCTACTAGGACAATATTTTATTTTTACTCATTTTAATTTCTAGAGAAAGGAATTCAGTTACTGTTCATGGAAATACATTAAAACATCTCATAGGAATGCCATAGGGCCATAAGAGATTTTGAGCTGAGAAACATTTTGTATGTCATTGAATGGATTTTAGTTTATTAAATTGGGGTCCAGAAAAGCAGATTATTACTCAAGGTCTCATAGATAGGCATAGATGAGACTGGAACCCTGGCTTCTTGCCTTATAGTTATTTGTTTAAGGTTGAACTAAATATGCTATTGGAAAAATATAAGTAGTTCATTTCTGTTGGATCTACCTTTGAGATCTGAACACCAGACCTAAGCTGGTATCCTTTTCAGCTTTCAATGAACAAATGATCTGGCATGAGCTAAAACCAGTTTTAAAGCTAAGGATGGCCCTTGGCTTTCTCTTTAGCTAAAAGGCTTTTATTTTATTTTTTAAAGTCTTGCTAATTGTATTTTCTGAGGCTTTAAAATTACTAGTTTTAAAAAAATTAGCATAAAAGATACATGGAAACTTTTACTTCTGTCATTGTGCTTTGAAATACAGAAGTTTAGTCTGTATCTAGATTAATAACTCATGATTTTTGTGTTGGCTTATCAGAATACAAAAATCAGTTCTTGCCTATCCAGATTTAAGCATTTTGATAACCTAATTATAATATCTCTTTATGACATATTAATTTTATGTCTAAATGTACTTATTGTAGATTCCATGCCAGAACTTGGTCTCGAGAGTATTTGGTAATTCTAATATCTCATGTGTATTTTGTTCTGTACCAGCATTGCTAAGACTTTAATTCAGACTTTAACTGGGAAATGATTGTCAGTGAATGTCCAGAAAGGATGAATTGAAGTCTTTTTTCCCAATAAAGGAAAATGGGAGTAAATAACTTATGTATATGTGTGTGCTCACACACACACACGCTCACACATACATCCTCATTTACACACACACACGCCCTCACAAACTCATGCCATTCTCTTCCAAAGTGTTTGGTTAGGTGTCTGTCACCATAGCATACTTGGCAACTGTACTTAGCAACTAGAAAAGACAGAAGCAGGATATGAATTACATGAAGCTGGTAAGTTTGTTTGTTTGTTTGTTTGTTTGTTTGTTTTGAAACAGAGTTTCACTCTGTTGCCCAGGATGGAGTGCAGTGGAGCGATCTCGGCTGGCTGCAGCCTCCGCCTCCCAGACTCATGTGATTCTGCTGCCCCAGCCTCTTGAGTAGCTGGGATTACAGACGCCTGCCACCATGGCCGGCTAATTTTTTTTGTATTTTTAGTAGAGACGGGGTTTTGCTTTGTTGGCCAGGCTGGTCTCAAACTCTTGACCTTAAGTTATCCACCCACCTCTGCCTCCCAAAGTGTTAGGATTACAGGCATGAGCCTCCGTGCCTGGCATGTTTTTATTGTTGTTGTTGTTGTTTTTGAGATGGAGTCTTGCTCTGCTGCCCAGCCTGGAAGGCAGTGGCGCTGTCTTGACTCATTGCGGCCTCTGCCTCCTGGATTCGGGGGATTCTTCTGCCTCAGTCTCCTAAGTAGTTGGGACTACAGGCGTGTGCCACCACGCCCAGCTAATTTTCTATTTTTGGTAGAGAAGGGGTTTCATCATGTTGGCAAGACTGGTCTCAAACTCCTAACCTCAGGTGATCCATGCGCCTCAGCCTCCCAAAGTGCTGGGATTACAGGTGTGAGCCACCACACCCAGCGGAGGCTGGTAAGTTTTGGTCATTTATTTTTACTGAAACAATTTTACTACAACTACTAGTTGAGATTACATTCCCATTTGGTATTTAAATTGGCATATTTAACATTCTTTATATAAAATTCTGTGTGTGTGTATGTCCCCCAACCAGTGCCCTAAAAATATCAGCACTGCCAAAATGTGATTTGTCAAGAGCACATTAGAACTGCTTTCAATGAAGCTACAAAGAAAACTGAATGTTGCAACTGATTGAATCACATTATCTGAGTTGTCCTGAGTCGTCTTCATGTTCTGTGGCAGAGAGTGCAGTAAGCTATGGATGGGGATCCAAAATCAAACAATAAAACAATAACCCTTCCACTTGTTATTGTGAGTTTCAGGTAGGGCAGTATTTTAACTTTTTCAGTCAACTGTTGGAAATAAATATGAGTTGAGGACACTTTCAAGGGTTTGTCTTCCGTGGGAAGACTTTTCTTGCCCTGATTTTTCCCCTGTGTTGCTGATCTTGGAGCAAATATCTCTTTAAAGTGAGCAGGAATCTTGGCGCTTGAATCAGCATGTGGGATGAGGAAGAGAACGAGAGAAACCAGACGCTGGTGGTTAGTCTCCACCATAAGGCACATTGGGAGGTGAATGCAGTAGTGGCTGTGAGATTATAGAGGAGTATAGCATCTAATGAGTGCATAGTGGGGAGAGGGGGAAACACCTTTTAATGAGGTCAGAGACTATTTCCATGTTAAAATACCATTTTCCTGGTTAGTAAAGATGGAATTAAAAACAGAAAGCAAAAGACATTTTATCAAAATATTTTTCATCCTCTGTGAGTGTTAGAGAGATGTATTTTTCAGCATCCTTTTGCTTAAACAATTTTAAATGTAATTTCCTGACCTTTTGAATATAAACAGCTAGTTTGGTGTTTTGAGTGCACATCTCCATAATGCAAAGACATGGGAAAGATACTACTTCTTCACGTCTCCATTTACTTCATACGGATTTATACATTTAAGGTCATTTGCAGTGACATATGTCAAGACCCCAGAGATTTTCTTTTAGTGTCAAGTTTACATCCAGGAAGAGAGAGAGAGAGAGACTGACTGACTGACTGTGTATGTGTGTGTGTGTGTTTAAGGTTTAAAGCAGGGTTTATAAAAATGCATCAGGAGACATAAATATTTCAGTTGGAAACTGGAAATGAAAGTTGTTAGCTCATAAGTAAATACCTAAAATACAGCATATTAGGATAAATTTAAGTAAAATTATTTAAAAAGTAATATTGCATAGTGTATCTACAATGTCAGGAATCATAGGGAGTTGTATGGAGCTAACATTCTGTCATTTTCCCATTTCCTGACTTGGTAGACTGAAGGATGACACAAAGAATCAGACTGAAGGTTCTCACTGATCCTTGGGCTCACCCATTTCCTGCCTTAAAGTTCACCAGATAATTAACAAAATCAAAACAAAATGGAATGACAGCAAAACCACTGGATACGTAAGCCCTAAAAAGCAATAAATATCAATAGCACCCAGACTAAATTATTTTATTGAGGACTAACTTGACAATGAAAAGATGTTTGACTACCCAAAATAAGAACTGATAACTGAATGTCTGAATATCAGTTCATCAGACTTTTTGATTTAAGGACTCAAAAGCCAAAGATGGTCCAGAGGGTCAGGTGCAGTGACTCACGCCTGTAATCCCAGCACTTTGGGAGGCCAAGATGGGTGGATCACCTGAGGTCAGGAGTTCGAGACCAGGCTGACCAACATGGCAAAACCCTGTGTCTACTAAAAATACAAAAATTAGCCAGGCATTATGGTATGTGCCTGTAATCCCAACTTCTTGGGAGGTTGAGGCACAAGAATTGCTTGAACCTGGGAGGTGGAGATTGCAATGAGCCTAGATTGTGCCACTGCACTCCAGCCTGGGTGAAAGAATGAGACACCGTATTATAAAAACAAACAAACAAAAAAGGCTGAAATGTGAGAGCTAAATCATATCAGCACAAAAGACATAATGAAAATGTTTTCATGGCAATGGGTGTTGGAAGATTTGGTTTAAAAAGTTCAGGCTAACTCAGCTGCACTGAGGGGTGGTATACTAGGGTGAAAGGAAGGTCTTAAAGCAGGATTCTGTAGAAAAAAGTAGAGATGAACATTCCTCCCACCCAGTCAAGTGTGCCTTGTTAGGATTATGATTTGGTGATATGTGCAATATCCAAACTAGTCATTCCATAATAATAAGACAATCATAGGATTTAAATTAAAGTAGTATTTATTTCCCTTCCAAAATATTGTATCTCTAGAATATTATTCCTTCCTATTTTGTTTCGATATAATTCAAAGACAGTATCTTGATATATATGTGATTTGTTTATGAATTTGTAAATGTACTCAACTATTAGCAGTTGGAAAACTGATAAAGCAGTTGGTGCAAGTGGTGTCAGATTTCTAGTGGATCTGATTGCTGGTAGATTTGAGAGGACTGGGGGACCCACTCATTTAAAAAACATGGTGAAACCCTGTCTCTACTAAAAATACAAAAAATTAGCTGGGTGTGGTGGCAGGCACCTGTAATCCCAATTACTCGGGAGGCTGAGATAGGGGAATCGCTTGAACCAGGGAGGCAGAGGTTGCAGTGAGCCGATGCTGTGCCACTGTGCCACTGCACTCCAGCCTGGGCGACAGAGCGAGACTTCGTCTCAAAAAACAAACAACAACGACATCGAAAAACAGCTGCAGTCATAGTGACAAAGCACTGGAGATTCTTTCTTTGCTGAACAACATTTCAATATTATTTATACAAATTTTATTTTCAGTAATGTTTCAGTAGTATCTTAACAAGGAAAAAGGAATAGATCATGGTATTATCCAACATTGGAAAGGAAATGTCTTCATCACAACTGTTCCTTAAAAGTCAAAATTGTTTATAAAATGTCTTTCAGTAAAAAAATTAAATTTAAAAGATTTAGAATTTTCTTCTGGTAGTAGAAGGCTAGAAAATACATGTAGATAACTCGATAAAATGATGTTAAAATCACCTAGTCATATTTGATTGATGCTTGAAATATTTGGTATTTATCTTAAGTTTCTATATTTGCATAAATGTGGGCACATGCTGAGGAACTACTTTAAACATATCTAGGTTTAGTGTTTTATATGCCTTTTTGGATAACTAAATTCATATTGCTGATTTTTTTTCATAATCTTAGTGTATCATGAATCAGTTTAGTAGTAGTTTTATATTTATACATTTCTTGAAATTTTATTTTAGAATATACAATCTCATTAAATTATGTGTTAATTATTATAACTGTGACTATGTCTGTAGAAACTGTGCTGTGGTGTGAATGTTTATGTCCTCTCCAAATTCATGTGTTAAAATCCTGATCCCCAAAGTGATGGTACTAGGAGGTAGAGCCTTTGAGTCATGATTAGGTCATGAGTGTGGAACCTTCATGAAAGGATTAGTGCCTTTATAAAAGATACCCCAGAGAGCTAGCTAGCCCTTCCATCATGTGAGGACACAGCGAGAAGGCCCCATCTATAAACCAGGAAATAGGCCTTCACCAGGCACCAAAACTCTGGAACTTCCCAGCCCCCGGAACTGTGAAAAAGAAATTTATGTTGTTTGTAAGTTGCCCTGTTTGTGGCGTTTTATTATGGCAACCTGACAAAACTAAACAGACAACATGGTTTCCTTTAAGATATATGTGCTATAAGCTTGATATAAATTGCTTTCTTTGGCATTTTGACACAAATATAAATTCAGTCCACTGAACTTCTAGGCACAAACTATGCATCTTGTAATTAAATGTTGAGTATAGAGTATGTGAGAGGTGTAGAGTAGGAAGGAAACTGTTCTTTTTGAGTTTCCATTCTTGAGAAACCATACCAGTTAATTTTCTACCAATTATGAAAGGAAGGGTTGTAATCTAGGATATCATTATCTCTCTTCCTCACATTTGAACAGGCATCTTAGTTCCTGCTGCTATAATAAATTACTGTAGACTAGATGGCTTAAACAAAAATGTATTTCTCACAGTTCTGGAAACTGGGAAGCCCAAGATCAAGGTGCTGGCAGCTCTGGCGTCTGGTAGCTCTGGTGTCTGGTGACACGGATTGGGGAGGTGTGGGGAAGAGAGAGAGAAAAAGGAAGCTCTCTTGTGTCCTCTTCCTATAAGAGCACTAATCTCATTTGTGAGAGCTCCTCCTTTATGACCTAATTACCTCCCAAAGTCCCCACCTCTAAATACCATCATGTTGGGGATTAGGGCTTTTTTTTTTTTTTTTTTTTTTAAGGTCAAAGTTTTAATCCTAATTTGGATGGGGACTAGGATTTTAACATACAAATTTGGAGGTAGAGGCACAAACATTTAGTCCATAGCCACAGGCTGATCCAGATTTGGCTTTTGAACTTGATATGATCTTGGGGAAATTACTTTTCTCTCGGTAGAGATTTGTTATTGTAAATAATACTCTCCATTCTAGATTTTTCACACATACGTTTTGAGAATTAAAACTTTTAAACTAACTAAAAATGAGATGTGTGTGTGTATACACATATGTGTGTGTATGTATGTATATATTTATGTATATGAGTTTTTTTTGGGGGGGGGGGACAATGTCTCATTCTATCACCCAAGCTGGAATGCAGTGGTGCAATCAAGGGTCAAGGCTCATTGCAGTATTGTCTGCCCAGGCTCAGTTGATCCTCCAACCTTAGTCTCCCGAGTAGCTGGGACTACAGGCATGCACTACCATGCCTGGCTCATTTTTTGTGTTTTTGGTAGAGATGGGATTTCACCATATTGCCCAGGCTGGTCTCAAATTCCTGGGCTTAAGTGATCTGCCCACTCAGGCCTCACAGAATGCCAGGATTACAGACGTCAACCACATTGCCTGGCTTGAATTGTATATTTTAATTTATATAATTAAGCCTGATGTGAAATCCCCAAATCATTATTGTTGTTTGAGGTGGAGTCTCACCCTGTTGCCAGGCTGGAGTGCAGTGGCACCATCTCAGCTCACTGCAACCTCCGCCTCACGGGTTCAAGCGATTCTCCTGCCTCAGCTCCCCAAGTAGCTGGGACTACAGGTGTGCACCACCACGCCCAGCTAATTTTTGTATTTTTAGTAGAGACAGGGTTTCACCATGTTGGCCGGGATGGTCTCCATCTATTGACCTCAGGTGATCCACCCAAAGTGCTGGGATTACAGGTGTGAGTCACCACACTCGGCCTCAAATTATTTTTAAAAGATGAATTGAGATAGGATGAAAAATAGACATACGTAAGTATACTGATTATATAATGAAAGAAGTATATGTGTGTGTGCATGTGTGTGTGTGTTCACCAGCACCTAGAATGTGATTCTGGTTATGAAAATGTAGCACAAGGCATCTAAACAAAATACAAGTAGGTATTAAATGTTTACAGATGTTTCACGTGTTGTATTGAATATTCTTATTGCATTAATGATTATAATGGTTATAGGCACTAACAGTACTCGACATCAATGTATTTGTAAATATGCTTGTTTGTGCCTTTGTTTATCTGTTCTGAATTTTCATTACTGAAACAAAAGTAGTGTTATTCATCTCATGAAAATGATTATGTTTTATACCTTTTTCTTTGTTATAGTTTTGCTATATATATAGACAGAAATGGGCTTATTTTAAAGAAGGCAAAACATCATTTCATACTAAAATCTGTATCAGTGCGAAAAGTTAGACATTTCAGAGGAACAAATGCCATTGCAGCTATAATTCTCCTAAGCATGATTGACATTGTAAGGGGTAATATTTAATAATATAAGATAATTTCTCATATATGCACTAGAGTCAGATTGCAGCTGTATTGGGAAATATAATTTTTATGTTTTATGAATGGAATATTTCTGTTGTAACACACAACATTTTACTATATCACTGTATTCACTTGCTGGGACTGCTGTAACAAAGTACTACAAACTGGGTGGCTTAAATAACAGAAATTTATTGGTTCACAGCTCTAGAGGATAGAAGTCCGAAATCCCCAGAGGGATTTCTTCTAGAGCTGTGAGACAATAAATGAGGGAGTGATCTATTCCAGGCCCTTTTCCTTGGCTTGTAGATGGCTATCTTTTCCATATGTTTCTTCATATTGCATTCCTTTTATGCATGTCTGTCATTAGATCTAACATTTGTCTTTTTCTAGGGATATCAGTCTTATTGAATTAGGATCCACCCTAATGACCTCACTTTAATGTATTTACCTCTGTAAAGATCCTATCTCCAAATAACATCACATTCTGAGTATTGAGGATTAGGACTTAAGCATATGATTGCTTTGAAGGGAACCACAATTCAACCTGTAACAGTCACCACTGTTTTGTATCTGGTGCACAAAGGTACTTCCCTGCTAGGGTTAAAATAACTGAATATAATGTAAGGCATAATGAGTCACAGTTAATTTCCTTGAGACTTTTGAATGATGAGATATATGTAAGAATAAAGCATTATGGCTGTTGTTGAATTTTTAAATGCCAACATTAGTTTTAAGATGCCTGAAAGGACTCGGAATGGGTGAATTCATTTGGGGGGATATTATCCTGTTATTTCCACAGCTAGTGTTTAGAAGATTTACTAGACTAACATTCCAACACTAATACTTTGTACTGCCTAAAATGCCTTTAGCATACCACTTACATTTGTCTAGGGGAGTTCATGAAAACCAGATTTTTAGTAAGCTGCTACAAATCATTCATCATGGATGAAAGGCAATCACATTGCAAAAGCACTTACTTCTGCTTTTCATGAGTGTTTTTTATTATCTTTTTGCATCTGAGACAAATGTGTTGAGAATTTCATCAAAAGCTTAATGCATTACAATCATGTTCTCCTCCAACATACAGATCACTGTGGATTCCATAACTAGAATTCTAAGAAAGTATGTAGCAACTCTATTGTTATTCAGTTGTAAGAGACATAGTAAAGTGTAATAATTCCAAGAGACTGTAGAAGCACTAGCATTAAATATTAAACATTTAAATGAGGAAGTGCTGATTAATTCATAATATTCTGAGCAGTTCATGAATGTTTAATACTTATATCTTGCCTTGATTGGATATTATTTAACTGAAGCCATGGTCACTATAGAACTACTTAGTTACCATTTTAAATTGCAGACCCAGTTTACAAAATGATTCATTTTACTTTAGGTAAATACTAAATTGAACTTCTCACCTTTTTTTGGTTCAATGTTTCATAAACTATAGCGGAATGAAAAATTAAAGATTTATCTGTTAAACATTTTAAGCCATAATTATCTTAAAAAGTAGTAGTTGTTTGCATAGTTTTAATAAGTTTTAATAAGTAAAAGTACCTTACGATAACTTTACATTGATTTCAATATTTAGGTGTTCCACTATCATTAAGTAGATATTATTGAGCACCTGTTATGTGCTCAGCACTGGGAGAACAGTAACAGTGAACAAGGCAAACACAGTCAATGCCTCATGAAGCTTTTTTGAGAGACTTTGAGAGATTTAGAGATTGAACAAATAATCACAGCCACGCATTGCTTAACAATGGGGATACATTCTGAGAAATGTGTCATTAGCAATTTTGTCATTTTGTGAACATCAGAGTGTACTGCACTTACAGACTTAGATGGTGTAGCCTACAAGACACCTAGGCTGTATAGTCTAGCCTTGTTGCTCCTAAGCCACAAACCTGCACAGAATATTACTGACTGAATACCAGAGGCAATGGTAACGTAATGGTAAATATTTGTGTATCTAAACATATCTGAATGTAGGAAAGGTACAGTAAACATATTATCTTAGGGGATCATTGCCATATGTGATGTTCATCACTGGCCAAAATGTCTTTATATGGCTCATGATTATACTCAAATAATTATTTGATTACAACCTGGTAGGTGCTAAGCAGGAGGAGTGTGAGGTTTTGAGGAAATATATATATATATATATATATATATACA
>NW_016803115.1:646448-658868 GCF_001698545.2 Rhinopithecus bieti
GTTAGCCAGGATGGTCTCGATCTCCTGACCTCGTGATCCGCCCGTCTCGGCCTCCCAAAGTGCTGGGATTACAGGCTTGAGCCACCGCACTCGGCCTTGAGGAAATATTTAATGGAGTTTGTAACCTGGTTGAGGGGATTAGGGAAATCTTCCCTGAGGAAAAGCAAGTATGATGTGGCTTGTTGGCCAGAGGAACAGCTAGAAGGAAGAGCATTCTCTGCAGGGGGGAACCATACGTGAAGGCCTGGAGGTTCATCTGTCTCTTTGGGAGGGGGTAAACTGAATCAGATTTGAAGGTCAAAATAATATTACAGTTGAGAACTTGTTTTCTTTACAGATTAGGATCAGCTGTTGGAAAGTGTCTGCGAGGTCTAGAGAATCAGGAGTGTAATCTCTGTAATAATGGATTATGAATGTTCATGGTCAAGACTGATCCTAGGTAAGGGAATAAAATGACAGGATTTCTTTGACAGGGGTTGGGTTAGGTGAAGGTGTTTCTCACATTGGTTGATTTTGTCCTGCTGTTCTTTCCCCTTGTCAGTCTTTTGAGAGCTCCCTCTGAGAGCTCCCAGTATTTGCCATGTAATTCAGAGATTCTTGTTATTTGTAGCTTGTTTTCTCTTTCTGTGAGTTGTTTAACTCTTGTCGCAGTTTGTCTTGTAATTGTATTTTGCAAGTGGACTGGAGGCACTGCCAGGTAGAACTACAAGGAAGTCCATAGGTGTTTTTGTTGTTGTTGTTTTTAATAACATACCTGGAGACTGGGATTTTTTACTTCTCAGAGAGCAAGCATGACAGACTGTCCCTCCAAGGGCTTTGGTAAAGGGATTATGGGGTCGGGAAGGTACTGGTTAGCTCTGTCATCCCAAACCAAAACAGCCTGGAGCCATATCAAACACCCAAAGCTTAGCCAGTGTCAGAGTCTTCGGTGGATTCTTTACTCACATCCCAGTCTGCAAAACACCAGGGGTGAGTGGCTGAAGATCCCCATTTTTGGCTCCGCTTGCCACATTGGAAGCCAACCCAGCCATGACCTGGCAACCTACTGCTGTGCACCTGCTAGAATTTTGTCAGTCAGGGATTCATTTTCAAGAGACAGAGGCATAGCTATAGTACAGCTGGCTTCCTAAGTCCTTACTTACAAGATGGGCATCCTCTCCTTTTTCTTCTCAGCCCAGAATAACACCATCAAAGGAAGAAGTCAGAGGGCTCCTTAATGGTCCTGACGTAATCCAATGTAGTGTGTCCATTCCTGACTTATATCACCCTTCCTTGAACTGGACTTGGCTTCTCTGTCCCTTGGCAAAGGACCAAAGACAGTATGTCTTCCAAGGAGAACACAGTGTCAGAGTGTTCTTCCTCCTCTGGGCTTAGTAAAGTTAGAAATTTGGCCTGGGAGTCCCAGTCACTGTTCACCGACTGTCCTCCACACACCTAGTACTTCTCTGTAGAAAAAAACCATAGTTTTTTCTTATGGTTTATTCTTATTCTTATGGTTTATTAATTAATTTATTGATCAATAAGAATTACTGCTACCACTACTATAGGGCCACTGGCCTAGTTTGCCACAGGTTTTTCTCCATTCCCCTGCAGTAAGGGTTTCTCAAGTTTCTGGAGACAGTAGGTTCATCTAGGAGTTCCAGCTGCTGTTTGATCTCCAGTCCTACTGTAGCCATCAAATCCCTAGAGGTCTGGCTTGGCTAGTGTGTGGTGCTGAAGCCTTAAACCAGTCCGACCAGGTTCATCATTATCTTGGCATCCATAAAGGACTCCAAATTTCAAAGGAACAGTTATCTATGGATGTTATGGGGAAACTAGTAATTTCCAATATATATATATATATTTTTTGGGACAGAGTCTTGCTCCATTCCCCAAGCAGGAGTGCAGAGTGGCATAATCTCAGCTCACAGCAACCTCTGCCTCCTGGGTTCAAGTGATTCTCCTGCCTCAGCCTCCCAAGTAACTGGGATTACAGGCACCTGCCACCATACCCAGCTAATTTTTGTGTCTTTAGTAGAGACAGGGTTTCACCATGTTGGCCAGGCTGGTCTCAAAGTCCTGACCTCAAGTGATCCACCCACCTCTGCCTCCCAAAATGCTGGGATTATAGGCGGGACCCACCGCGCCCATGCTCATTACTTCTAAGTGGAGCTTTTTAGATTCAAGTTTTGAGAACTCACATAACACTTCTCTGGAGGGTATAGTTAGTCCTCAGGAGTCTATTCTCCCCAAATTTGCACATCAAATTTGAGTACAGCCTCAAGAAGGTCTCATTAAATTTCCGTGTTATGCCACTAAACATCATGGTTTCCCCCTTCATTAAATCTCCTGCACAAAGCTTTACATGGTTATTCTAACAGGTTGGTGGTCAGGATGTAAATGTGTTTCTGGGTCAGGGCAGCTGTCACAATTTTAATACCAGTGGTGTCCCATCTTATCTCCAACTCCAACACCCCTCTTATATCTACTATGACCAAGGCTAAACTTGCCTTCTTTCTAGCAAGGGAGCAGCTTTTCTATTTTGAGAGAGAAAACTAGGTTTGCAATGATATGATTCTTATCACATCACATTATTTATTGTATTCAATTTAGAAGAAAGTCGTTGTCTTCAATAAATCCTTTCAATGTGCACTTATTTCTGGCCATGTCTGTACAGTGACACCAAAAAGTATAAATGATTCTTTGAGTTTTGATTCTTGAGACAATCCTGGTTGGTGTTTGTTTACTAAGAAACAAAGCAGTGGTTCTCCAACTTTAGCACCTTTAAGAATTTTTTTTTTTTTTTTTTTTTTTTTTTTTGAGATGGAGTCTTCTCTGTTGCCCAGGCTGCAATGTAGTGGTGCAATCTCGGCTCACTGCAACCTCCACCTCCTGGGTTCAAGCGATTCTCCTGCCTCAGCCCTCCTGAGTAGCGGGGATGACAGGCGCACACCACCACACCCAGCTACTTTTTGTGTTTTTAGTAGAGATGGGGTTTCATCATGTTGGCCAGGATGGTCTCAATCTCTTGACCTTGTGATCCTCCCGCCTCGGCCTCCCAAAGTGCTGGGATTACAGGAGTGACACCACACCCAGCCAAGAGTTCTTTGAATGCCTGTTAAACATGCAGATTCCCTGGGTCTTCTCTCTGCCACTCCCACATTCTGCCTGGAATTCTGCTTCTTAGATTTTTGGTAAGGGTTGAAAATGTGCATTACTAAGAAGTTCCCTAAGTGATTTCTTTAAAAGTGTTCTGTAGACCACACTTTGAGAATCACTGAGCTAGGAAATGTGTCTCTCATTATGCTAAGTAAATGAGCCAGACACAGAAAGACAAATACTCTATGATGTCATGTATATATGTACCCTAAAATATTCAAACTCATAGAAGCAGAGAATAGAATGGGGGTTGCCAAGGGATTATCGGGGAGGGTGGAAGATGTTGGTTAATGGGTACAAAGTTCCAGTTAGACAGGATAAATGAATTCTGGAGATCTACTATACAGCATGGTGACTGTAACTAATAGTTATTGTATCCTTGAAAATTGCTGTTAGCAGATTTTAAATGTTCTCACCACAAAATTATAAGTATGCAAGGTGATTGATGTTAAAATACAAAAAACTAGCTGGGTGAGGTGGCGGGCGCCTGTAGTCCCAGCTACTTGGGAGGCTGAGACAGGAGAATGGCGTGAACCCGGGAGGCGGAGCTTGCAGTGAGCTGAGATCCGGCCACTGCACTCCAGCCTGGGCGACAGAGCAAGACTCCGTCTCAAAAAAAAAAAAAAAAAAAAAAAGTGTCTCTTAATAAGTGTTATAGGCATAAATTTAGTTTTTGCTTTATGAAAATGTATGGAGTGTGTAAAATACAGTAAATCAAATTGTATTTTAAGTCTTAAAACTATACTAATACTTAATATATGAGTAATTACATATAATTTATTATATAGTAAATATAATGATAATATAGTGTTTTGACATCATGATGTACATGTCAGCTTTATTTAAAGAGATACAGATGTCTTGCAAGTTCTCTCTGTTTGTCACAGTGGCCTAGTGTTCTGCAGATCCCTGAAACAGTCTGATGATGTTACCAGTTTACTCATAGCCTCATTTGTAACTTTTTAGTTTCAAAAAGTCACCAGCTCTTTGATTACCAGGGAAGTAGGGAACAAATGTTCATTGTTAAATGTTATGAGTTTATATATGCGTTTGGACTAGAATGTTGACACCAGTGATTTCTGGATGATGTTTCAAATAGTTTTATCTTTTTTCTAGAATGTTTAAAAATGTTTTCAAAATTTTAGAATGAGTAGACATTAAATTTATGATTAGAAAACATTTAACTTTATTTTAATACATGAAAAATAATTTTCATTTGACTAGGTATGTTGAAGATAGAGACTAATAAAATAAAATAGATATTCCGAATAAGAAATCAGTTAGCTCTGGATGGGGGTTTTACTTGTGAGTTTGACCGAAGGGGGAGAAAGCCAGTCTGCTTTAAGAGGAAAGAAATGGTTTGTATTCTTCCAGGCCCTTCAAACAATCTTGACAACTGATACTTATCTTAATAAGTTCACTTATCTAAAAATGTTTTACCTACCACTTAAAGGAAACACAGGAGGATTTGGTATTTATGGTCAGAGTAAGTCTAGTAGAAACTTCAACACATCTTTCTCTTTTTCCAGCTGCATTAAAACCCTCCCAAGGTGACAGTTATGGAAGTCTGAGCTCTTCTGAGGGGATAGTATGTCTTAGAGAAATTGTACCAGTCTCGTGTCAACCTGATGGTGAGGGAGCAGGAGGGGAAGGTGAGGTGACCCCGGGGTAATAACATCCAGGGAGGAAGATCTGGGCCTTGAACATTTATTGAGTAGAGGCTAACCTCAATTCATTCTCGACCTTTAGAATTAGAGGTTACTATTAATTTAGCAATGAAGTTTCCAGGCTTGGATGGAATCCAAAATGTGCTTCAAAATGTTAGAAAGTAGGCAAAAGCATAACAAAGTAAGGAAATAGTACTCACAGCTGATATCTCATAAGATTATTTCATTAACAAAATAACTGTGGAAACTTTTGGTTTCAGTTATCTCTTCTCTGAATCCATTGTCCAATCAATCACCCAGCCAGTCCACCACAAAGGGAAGCAATTTTATTGAATCTGGAAGCAAATTAAGGCAATTTGGTTCCTTTCAGGTTTCAGATGTGGTTATTTTATCAGGGATATGAGAGGTTTATGCCTCCAGGTGCTCCCAGGCCAGCCCTGGAACTCTACTGGGTGCTGTAGGGAAAGGGCTTGGGGAGTCCACATAAGGGAGGGGTTATGGAAAGGATAGCAGCTGCTGCACAGCAGAGATCGTTGCAGGACAGGAGGTTGATGCTGTAGTACAGTATACTTTGTGTTTTCAGTGATTGCTTTCAGTAACCACATTCTTGACAAGAACTTAAGGCCCATTGTATGGTAGTTCTAAGGTTGTAATAACAAATCTGATAGTTTGAACACATAACTGTTACATGTATTCAATTACTCGTAATAATGGACCAGACAGCCTTCTAAAAAAATTCGTATAAATCATTTAATTCCTGAATCACAGTAACCCGCTTTTACAGATAAGGAGAATGAAACTCAAAGAGGTCATGTAGCCCTAGGCAACCCGGCCAATAAGTAGTGAAGCTTGGTCTTAGAGCCCTTTTGCTTTCCACATGAGCCTTCCTCCAACTCCAGTAAATTACCAAGGCAAATACTGGGAAGAGTAAAATGATTTTCTGTTCATATTTCTTCCCATTTTTTTGGACTGGGTATATGTATAAAACATAAATCAACCATTAACAAATGGCTTCTTAATGTATATCATGGATATAGAAAAATAATAGATAACATACACGTACAGATTGTTGAGTTTTTACGAACTAAACAGACCCATATAACCTTCATCTAGTTCAACAAGCAGCACATGTATAAATATACTTTTAAACAAAATTGGATCCTACTATTACATAGAATTTGGTCTCCTACTTTTTCCACTTAACATTTTATTGTCAAATATTTACCACATTAGTACGTATCTCTCACAAACAAGCTTTTTAATGGCTACATGATAGATCCTCAGGTGATTGTACAATAATTTATATAACCATCCTTTGGACATTGAACATTTAGGCTGTTCCAGTTTTTCATTATTGTAAATGGCATTGTGGTATATAGTATTGAACATAAATCTCTGGCTGTGTGTTTTATTATTTCCTTGGGATATATATGTAGAAGTATAATTCCTAGATCAAGGAGCGTGAATATTTTAAAGGTCTTGATGTATATTGACAAAGTACACACAGAATGGTTATACCAATCCACCACTGTTCATGAATGCTCATATTCTAATGCTGGTTCATTTCATCATATGTGCATGGTGTGCATGTGTATATATGTGTGTGTGTTTGTGTCTGCCTGTATTTATCTTAGCCTTTTTAATAGGCAAAAATTTTTATCTGACTACTGTTTTGGATTTGCTTTCATTGGTAATGAGGTTAGTATATTTTTATATGTTCATTGGACATGTTGCTTTATTTTTCTATTTATTTTCTATCGAATCTCTACAAAGTTATTCCTTACTTATTTTCTTTAATTTATTTGGAAGATAAAAGCTTATAAAACTTTATGGCCGGGCGCAGTGGCTTACACCTGTAATGCCAGAACTTTGGGAGGCTGAGGTGGACTGATCACCTGAGGTCAGGAGTTCAAGACCAGCCTGGCCAACATGGTGAAACCCTGTCTCTACTAAAAATACAGAAAAAATTAGCCAGGCATGGTGGCGGGTGCCTGTAATCCAAGCTACTTGGGAGGCTGAGGCACAAGAATCACTTGAACCCAAGAGGTGGAGGTTGCAGTGAGCCGAGACCACAGCATTGGACTGCAGCCTGGGCAACAAGAATGAAATTCTGTTTCAGAGAGAGAAAAAAAATAGCTTGTGAAACTTTAGGAGAATGTCTTTTTTAGCTCATAAAAATTTGTAAAGTAATGAAATGAGTTTTCCCTTCATGACCACCTTTTTCAAAGCATCTGTATAACTGTTTTGGAGAAAAATCATCTCCCAAAAGCTGCTCTAGATAGATCCAGGTGAAATTTGAGTCTTAATTGACATGTCTAATTGGCACACTGTTTCCTCACAGATGACTGTGGTCTTAATGTGGTGACTCATTTATTCAAGAGGGTCAGACCTCTATTCCTGTATCTGGAAAATAAATGATGTTGGAAGATACTATGTATTTGAATCAGTGAAACACAATATAATTAGATAATTCAGTTATTACTAGAAATTTGCACATCCGTATTTATAATATTTCCTATTGGAGAATAGGATTGGACAAGGTTTTAGATCACTTTTTCACTTTTTGAGAAATACAATGTGAAATTTAAGGATTATAAGTAAAATAAAAATTATATCAAAGGTTTTATAGTTGGCTATTCAGTATATGAAAAAATTTTGATATTAAGGTTGTTTCTCAGTCTTTAGAGGTATATTATATTTTTTAAAATCTGTCTGGGAGACAAAATATAGGAAGCCTTAATAATTTCAGGAAGTAGGGTTTTTCTTTTTTCTTTTTTCTTTTTTTTGAGATGGAGTGCAATGGCACAATCTCGGCTCACTGCAACCCCTGCCTCCTGGGTTCAAGCGATTCTCCTTCCTTCCTCAGCCTCCTCAGTAGCTGGGATCACAGGCATGTGCCACCACACCTGGCTAATTTTTGTATTTTTAGTAGAGACAGGGTTTTACCTTGTTGGCCAGGCTGGTCTCGAACTCCTGACCTCAAGTGATCCGACCACCTTGGCCTCCCAAAGTGCTGGGATTACAGGCGTGAGCCACCGCACCCAGCCAGGAAACTAGGGTTTTTCTAAAGTGGCTTTTCCATGAAGGCAGTGGACTTTTAATAAAATAAAATTCATTCACAAAAGTGAAGGTTAGTGGGGATGGGGTGAAAGATCTGTGTTTCATTGTCAGATATATCTCCATTTGCCTCTGGTGTTTATCCTGAGCCTGGTTAGTGAGCAGAGGCTGCCAGGACTGGCAGATTGTGCTGTGTCTTGTGTTACACGAACAACTAACCTGCAGTTCTGAGCTTATTATGATGAGACCGTTTTAACATGTTTGTTTTAATTTCTATGTCAGAATTCTGATCTCCAAATGTCATAAACATTAAACTATTCTTTCCTCTTTTGTAAATAAATTTTCCAGAATATTCTCTGTTGTTGAGAGTACCTGGACATTAACTGAGTTTTACCTGTTATTCTTTGCTTTGCATTTTGATGTTAGCTAAATCCAGTTTTTCCCCATCATTTCATACATTTTTCTCACACAATAAAGACATACATGGTTTTCACAGTTAGACCTTCAAGATCATATCATCCTTTAGATCTTCAAATCCAAATGCCTTCCAAGGCCAACGATATCCATATAACCTTATCGGGGTAATACAATAGGAAGTGATAGTGACTACACAAACTAGAAAGTGTAAACCCAGCCTAAAGGCATCAGGTTTTAAAGTTTATTCAAACACTGTGCTGTCCCAACAAAACATGTCTGTGGGACACATTAGCTTGTAGGCTTCCAAACTGCAGTCTCTAGTCTTCTTATTTTAAAGATAAATTGATCTTTCTAGTGAAGTTAGTGTGAGAGGTGATTTGAGACCAAGTTTTCTTTCTTCTAATGAATTGATTAATTAAACATCTATTGTGTGCCCACTTCTGTCAGATATTTTCATATATTTATTTTATTTCTATATGCCTTCACTTACAAAAGCAAATTTAAGGCTAAGGACAATAAACACTAACAAATCCATAAGGAGGGTAAAATAAAGATGAAAAAGATATTTAAAACCACAGGGGAAAAAGAGCTTAAAATTTTCGAAGAAGCTCAAGGTGAACGTGGTAGCCAATCTTTTTTTAAAAGAACAAATGAAATAAAAGATTATCTAGAAGTATCTTATGCTGACTTTTGATAACATTCATTGGTTAACAGATATCCTTGGAAATAGTTCAAAGCAAATAATATAGTTGTAAACTGAATGAACACATAGAAAGTTAGGGAAGTCTTACCTGCTGTGACTACATAAGAAATAGAATTCTACCAGGAAGGTGTGCATACGTGTGTGTGTGTGTGTGTAGGAATTTCCCAGTAAAAGAAACAGCAGATAGATAGGTACTATGTTGGGGTAGAGAAAAGGTAAATGTGGATAGAACAACGAGGGCATATATTGTTGAAGATGAGGCTGAACAGTAAGCAAGGATTGGTAGGCCATTGCTGAGGATTTTGTCTTATATCCAAGGAATAAATAGAAGGGAATGAGAGATTTTAACCTGGGGGTTTGAATGAGGAAGAAGAGTCCCATGATCAAATTTACCTTTTGAAAAGACCACTGTGGCTGCTGTGTGAAGAGGCACACTAGAGTGAACACTGAATTGTTCACTAGAGTGAAATTGAAACACCAGTTAGAAGCCAGGCTGGGCACAGTGGCTCACTCCTGTAATCCCATCACTTTGGGAGGCTGAGACAGGCAGATCACTTGAGGTCAGGAGTTCAAGACCAGCCTGGCCAACATGGGGAAATGCCATCTCTACTAAAAATACATTAATTAGCTAGGCATAGTGGCGCACACCTGTTATCCCAGCTACTTGGGTGGCTGAGGCACGAGAATTGCTTGCACCCAGGAGGTAAAGGTTTCAGTGAGCTGAGATTTTGCACTACACTCCAGCCTGGGTGACAGAGTGAGACTCTATCTCAAAAAAAAAAAAAAAAAAAAAAAAAAAAAAAACGGCCATTGAAGCAAGTCATGCAAGATGAATAGGGAGGGAATAGAGGAGATAAACGGACTTGAGACTTGGACCAGTGTCAGATGTATTTAAGAGATAAAATTGGCAGTATTAGGATGGATATGGCTGAGGGTGGGAAGAGTGAGAGAGAGACTTGTTAAAGGTGATTGCAGAAGTTGGATTTTGCACCTGCTTGAACAGCTGTGCCCCACAGGGAGGTGAGGAATACTGGGAAAGGATCAAATTGGGAGTGGGGGAATAGAGGGTGTTTTTATGCCCCGTAAGGTCGGGGCACAGTCTTATTCACTGATGTCTCTGAACTCCAGAACAGTGCCTGGCACACAGTAGGTACTCAGTAAGTATGTTACGTAAATGAATTATGTATTCAGGTTTAGGCAAGTTGAATTTGAATGTCATTGAGACATCCAAGTGGTGATGTCAAGTACACGTCTGGTCTTACTGGTCTTACAGGGAGCTAAGCTGGAGCTTAAAGGAAGGAGATTTGGGATCCATTGGCATGTAGATGGTATGTAAGATGCTGCAACTGCCTGGAAGTAGGAATATAATAGAAGTGGTAGAGGGCCTAGGACAGAGTCTTAAATAATACTGGCCTTTAGAGTTGGGAGGTATCAGCCAATAAAAGACAAGAAGGAATTTCCAGTTATGCAGGAAAAAAAAAAGTGAGGCTCATGGAAGCGAAGGGAAGAGAGTAGACTGGGACAGAGGAGTCAAGTAAGATGAGAACGAAAATGTCATTGAATTTAGTACCATGGAGGTCATTAGTGACCTTAGTGAGAGCTGTTCTAGTGGACCGTTTGAGATGGAAGCTTACTTTGGAATTTACTGAAAAATGAATGGGGGTTGAGGGAAGAAATGCAGCAGTATTTAGGCAAAACATATGCACATTTGATCACTTGTAAAACATGATTACAGACCAACTAAAACCCAGGAGATTCCAGAAACTGGAATGTACTTCAGCACAAATACTTGGGATACAGAAATTTCATTCACTTATTCACCAAACATTTATGGAGCACTTGGTTCCAGGTCTTGTGCTAAAGAAACATGTTAGTCTGATGGCTTTTCTTGTGTAGCCACAGTGATTGGAGATGTCTGTGGCTCTGTACTTAAGCTGCTAGTTGTTCTGTTTAAACGTCTAGGTAAGTATATAGGTTAAAGTGCTCTCCTGAGTGGGAGCCTTCCTAGTATGGTTCTGTCTTCAAAGACTGTGATTCTCACCTAGAGCAGATGAGGTGAACATTCTTCTCATACCATTCTGGAATCCCTTTTGCCTTTAGATTAATGGGAATCCTGCATCAGTGAAGTGCCCTTTGCTGCTGCTGCCAGCCATTCTGACTCCACAGCCAGTGAATAGGTGCTGCTTCCACCACCAGGTGGAATAACAGGAGCATATGCTGCCAATCAGCATGGTTGCCTAGCAACAGGAGGAGATGCTATTCATTGTCTATCAGTGTGGGGGCACAGTATGTTTTAGTTTAAGGTGCTTGATGAACACAATGATTGCGTGGACCCTCCATATCAGCCTTGGAAGTTGTGATTCTGAGGCTGGGAAGCTGGACTATCTTTGAAAGCTAAATTTGGAAGTGAAAGGGGGATATAGGATATGATCATCTGGTTACATAGATAAGTACTGAAAAATAGGATTTGGGTTTCTGGCTATGGCTTAAGCTATAAGAATAATGGGCTCCTGGCAAAGGATAAAGTATATCTCATGAAACAAGAAATAATGTGTCTGGCAGGCATGCGATTCTCATTGAATATGAGGAAGTGGGAGACAAATGCCTAGATAATCTGGAAAAACAAAAAAGAGATTTTACAGAGGACACCAGGTATAAAGTAGAAAGAACCACAGTGGGAAAGATACCCAGAGTGAATATCAAATTTTTATACGAGACAGTACTCCTAGATATTATTGAGATTTGGAAGTGTCATGCAACATGGGTCACTTTGTGATCAACTGTCCTAAAAAGATTTGGGACAAATTCCACAGTGTCATGGTATGGATGTACAAATAGGCACTATTGAGAACACTTAAAGAACAAGAAGCAACAAAAACAAGGTATTTGGCTGCTTATCATCATCTCATGGAAAGGTGAGCAGGGATCAGGGTGCCACAGAACCCTTGGTGTGTGTCTGTGTTTTAGCGAAGGAACCCTCCCTTCCCCTATGGTTCTGTCTGTTTATTGAGAAAGTGGAAAACAACAACAACAAAAACAAAACAGTTTTGTCAGTGGGGAAATAGTCAGTCTGCATGGGGCCATGTGGTCAGAAACCTGAGTTGTCTGGAAAGTTAGCCTGTCCAGCCTCTGGAAACCTTGGGGCCCAGAGAGTGTTGCAAGCCCCACTGAGGGAGGAAGACCCCCATTCTTTGGGAGGCCGAACTTGAGTACATCATCTTCTGTTGCAAAATTGTGGACCCATCTCTAACTAGCTCTTAGGCAACCTGGGCTTGTCGACGGTTCTGCTTGTTGCCTCACAGGTAGGATAGAAGGCATGGTTGGAATACAGCATAGAAAGGCCTTCTTTCTTGACTGCCTGCCTGCCTTGCCTCCCTTTCCTCCCTCCCTTCCCTTCCCCACCCTCCCTTCTCTTCCCCTCCCTCCCTTCTCTTCCCC
>NW_016803115.1:661311-664409 GCF_001698545.2 Rhinopithecus bieti
CCTTCCTTCCTTCCTTCCTTCCTTCCTTCCTTCGTTCCTCCCTCCCTCCCTTCCTTTCTCCTGGGCTCAAGTGATCCTCCTGCCTTGGCTTTCCAAAGTGCTGGCATTACAGACATGAATGACTATGCCAGGCCACAAGGGTACATTTTCAAAAAGAACACCTATTTTAGTGCCCTCTCATATTTGATTAGCTCATGAATGCCATTGGTTAAATTTTCAGGAATTTTGCAAGCCAGTCGTTAAATGGTAATTAGTAAACATTAAATTATACAATATTATAATTAAATTATCTCAAAAACAAAGGTAATGCATACTCAAAACTCATCACTTCCTAATTGTCTTACTACCTTTTACTATTGTTTATGTGTCCTGTGTCTATATGGGGAAAATACTCTGTGCGGGCTAACAGTATGCTGTTGTGTTGTCCTTCCCAGTTCAGTGTCCGGTGAGCTAGTCGGAAGCTTAGAATCCACCGTGGTGGGATTTGGTAGTATTTATAAAACACCATAAACCAGAGTGTCTTGCCCCAGAGGGGCAGTTGTTACACATTTGCCAGCATGCTCTCGCCCATAGCCCTTGAATCTTGCCATTTCATTGTGCTCCAGCCCAGCAGGTCTAGCATGTGTCTGTCTGCCAATGTCTGCATCCGTGTGCCAGAGGGCTTTCTCTGGAAGGTAACTTTCCTCTTGCCCATGTGCACTGCTACATAGGAATTAACTGTCCCCAGAAGCTGCCATCACCTTGACCTTTGAGTAAGATAGTTTTGAAGCAATGGTTTTGCACCATTTCCGAAAGTTTTACCTGAAGAAGCTTGCTTTTGCATCTAGATTAATGGGAATCCTACGTCAGTGAAGTGCCCTTTGCTGCTGCTTCCAGCCATTCTGACTCCAGAGCCAATGAGTAGGTGCTGCTTCCACCGCCAGGTGGAATAACAGGGGCATGTGCTGCCAATCAGCATGGTTGCCTAGCAACCTTTTTAAAAAACTTTTAAGTTCAGGGGTACACGTGCAGGTTTGTTATATAGGTAAACTTGTGTCATGGAGGTTTGTTGTACAGATTATTTCGTCACCCAGGTGCTAAGCACAGTACTCAGTAGTTGTTTTTTTCTGTTCCTCTCCTTCGTCCCACCCACCACCCTCAAGTAGACCCCAGTGTCTGTTGTTCCCATCTTTGTGTTCATGTGATCTCATCACTTAGTTCCCGCTTATAAGTGAAAACACACAGTATTTGGTTTTCTGTTCCTGTATTAGTTTGCTAAGGATAATAGCCTCCAGTTCCATTCATGTTCCTGCAAAGGACCTGATCTCATTCTTTTTTATGACTGTGTAGTATTTCATGGTGTATATGTACCATATTTTCTTTATCCACTATACCATTGAGGGACATTTAGGTTAACTCCATGTCTTTGCTATTGTGAATAGTGCTTCAGTGAACATATGTGTGCAGGTGTCTTTATGGTAGAATGATTTATATTCCTTTGGGTATATACTCAGTAGTGGGATTTCTGGGTTGAATGGTAGTTCTGTTTTTAGCTCTTTGAGGAATTGACACACTGCTTTCTACAATGGTTGAACTAATTTATGCTCCCACCAACAGTGTATTGTGTCCTTTTTATTGACTGCCCTTTCTGGCCTGTTTCACTTCTTTTGCTTCTGTTCTGGTGTTCCCTCCACCTCCAGGTCTACTTCTGAGTGAGTTGTATACAAAGGGAGGAGTACAATGCTGCCTGGGCAGTGGAAGCATATTGGAGAACATTTGGGTAGGACTAAGGGAAGAGGCAGAAATATGACATCCTGTGCGAATTGACATTAAATCAGCCAGATGGCAGATGTGGATGGTGATTTTCTAATAGCTATCACAAAATTGGCAGGAAAGCAAGATAGAAGAGTCATAAGGGATTTCAACTGTATTTACCTAATTTAAATTCAAATTCTAATAGCAGTGCATATCTGCTTTAAAAACACTTGCTAATAACCTATTAGGGACTATGCTCAGTGGTGTGAGGATGCCATGAGGAATCACACAGCCCTAGGTTCCAAGGCACTTACAACTTACCAAGGGATATCAGATGTGTACACAACTATTTTGAGGTAGAATGTGGTAAGCTTCACAGAGCTGAGAGTGGTTGTCACTCTTGAGAGGGAGAATGAAGTCTCAAATGCAGGGGGAGCTTCATAGAAGGGCTGACATTTAGACAAAGCGTTGGTAAGTTGGGAGGATTTCAACCGGAAGAGATGGAGAGGAAGAGGATTCTAGGTGGAAAGGATGGTGAGAACAAAGGCCTGAAACTGGGATAACAATCCTTGTATTCACATATTGGACACATAGGGGTGTTCTAGAGCGTGGGGTCAGAGGAAAGCCTAGAATGGCAGGTGAGGGGCACGATGGGGAGGCTTGGATGGAATTCTGGGGGATTCTTGGCACCTGCCTAATAAAATTTAAGGATGCCCTGAAACTATATGAGGGATCTGATCCCCTGGCCAGAAAGGGAATTTTATAAAACTCAGGAAGGACAGCAGTCTCTAAAGAGTCAATCCTAATTATATATCGTAACTTGTTATAATGAGGAGTAAAGGGGAGAAAGTCCTGATCGGCTTGGATTTCAAAAGTCATTTTAAAAGAACAGAAGGAGACACACACACACACACACACACACACACACACACACACCCCAAGAAGCATAACTTGAAGAATGCTTTTGAGAAGTCCAAGCCTTCAAGGAAATGAAACATGAAGAAAAGCGATGAATAGAGATGTGTTATGGGACTGGGCATGGTGGCTCATGCCTGTAATCCCAGTACTTTGGGGAGGCCAAGATAGGAGGATTTCTTGAGCCTAGGAGTTAGAAACCAGCCTGGGCAACATGTCAATACCTTATCTATACTGAAAAATTTTAAAAATTAGTTGGGCATGGTGGTGTGCACCTGTAGTCCCAGCGACTCAAGAGGATGAGGAGGGAAGATCACTTGGCTCAGGAATTTGAGGCTGTGGTGATCCTTGATCGTGCCACTACCCTCCAGTCCAGGCAACAGAGTGAGACCCTGTCAAAAAATAAAGAAATGCATTATAGGCTGAACTGTCCGACCCCGCCTTCCCCC
>NW_016803115.1:664685-728338 GCF_001698545.2 Rhinopithecus bieti
CCCCGCCACAACCCCCCGCCATTCATATATTGAAGTCCTAATCCCTGGTAACTCATAATATGATTATATTTGGAGATAAAATTTATTAAGAGCTAATTAAATTAAAATGAGGTCATTGGGATGGCCCTAATCCAATATGACTGGTGTCATTAGAAGAAATGTGGGTACAGACATGCGCAGATAGAGGAAAGGCCATGCGGGGTCACAGTGAGAAGGTGGCCGTCTGCTAAGCGATGAGGGAGGCTTCAGGAAAAGCAAACCTGTGAACACGTTGCTCTCAGATATCCAGCCTCCAGAACTGTGGAAAAATAAATGTCTGTTGTTTACACCACCCCGTCTGTGGTATTTTGTTATGGCAACCCTAGCAAACTAATAGACTTGCCATGAGGTGAGCAATATATGAGGCCTCTGTCTTAGGGCAAATAAGACAGATAACGATCCTCATTATTTGCAAGTTCCTTCTTTGTGATTTCATCTATTGACTAAAATTTATTTGTGACCTCAAAATCAACACTTGTGGCACTTTGACAGTCATTTGCAGACACGTGCAGAGCAGTGAAAACTTTTGAGTTGCCAGACGTGCTGAAGTCAAATGCTCTGCCTTCTTGCCTCAGCTCTCCTACTGTAAACAAGTGCTCTTTCATAGGCTGGAGTGCATCTTTCAAATTTTTGTTGGTGATTTCACTGTTTAAAATGGCCCCGAGGAGGGGAGGTACCAAAGTGCTGAAGGTAGTGATGTGCCTTATAGAGAAAATATGGGTGTTAGATAGCTTGCTTCAGGCATGAGTTATGTTACTGTTGGCCATGAGTTCACTGTTATAATGAATAAATATATGTTAAATAAGGTTGTCTTGAAACAGAAACACACATAAACCAAAACTATGTATGATCAGTTGATGAAAATGTGACCAAAGCCTCACAGGACCCTAACTCTGTATGTCTCCTAGGAGAAATGGTTCAGTATTTGCTAATTCGGTGTTTGCCGTGACTTTGGTGGTGGGAAAGTCTAGCTATTCAAATTCTGTTTTGACCTTCTTCACCAAGAAGGGTATTGCAAATGAAAAATTTAGAAGACAAGTGCTTTTTAGATAAGAGTTGAAGCTCAAGGTAGGTGAAGTAGTAATGAGATGACCTAGACACTGGCAGTGAGCTCAGTGCTTCAGCCATTATGCTGAAAAAGTTATACAAGATCACTGACCACTATTTCTGCTTCATGGGTCAGATAAGTACTACAATGAAGACTCCAGCAGCAACCAGACGCCATTTAACTTGATGTTGGTTCATTGGTAAATTCAAGAAATTCTGATGACCTAAAGGCAGTCAGAATAGAGCAGGTTGCAACAAGATATGCTGACCTAACCTCATCTCTTCACCTCCAATTATTTTTTGGATTGAATTATTATAATATATGTAATGTTGGCTAACTGTTCTTTCAACATATACCTGCCAAATTCAGAAAATATTTAGTTACTTTTCTTTGTTATCAGTTCAGCCAGAATATATAGTGGCCTTGTTTGCCAAGAACATCACCACAGGGCTGTGACATTGCTCTTTAGTGCTCACCCAAAATCCCCTACAATGTTGGCTCATCATCCTCCTTCTGGATTGGTTTCAGTCCTTGTCAGTTAGAGAAAATTCTCTGGCATACATGAGGTCTCTAAGAACAGGTGTCCCATTACATCCTCATCTTGTTAAACATCATTTACACTAGGAGGAAACTGCAGTATAATAAAAGGCAAAATGGCTTCTTACTGTAGTGGAATTCATAATGTAGCCTCAATTCAATTCAATTATAATTTTTCATCCATGGATAGCCTTCGTTGGAAATTCTGTTTCTCAAGAGCTGTGGATTTGCAGCTTTTTATATCACTGTAGTTGGTCTACCCCAGGACCACTCACACAAAATGCACCTAGATGGACATTGTTAAATACACTGATTCCTGGGCTTTATCCCAATAATACAGAAACAGAATCCCTTTGGGAACTGGGAGTCTGAATTTTATAAAGCTTCTCAGGTGATTGAAAGTTTTGGTTATAAAAGTAAAATGACCTTTGGGGGAATTTCATTGGCTAATAGTTCTAACAAATATTTGTTATTTGACTAAAAAGTAATAATTGTATTGATCAAATTGGCACTTACAGAATTTGAGCCCAGCACACCATCGGTGTTTAATAGGTATTTTAATTGATGTTGGAAATTGTTTAGAACTTATATCTTAAGCATTTCTGTATACGGATAATTGTGAGCAAGATAAATGTTTATATAAATATATCTATATTTTAGTTTGCTTTTCATCCAACTATGGTTTTCTATGCCATGTCACCAAGTTAAGAATTTAGATCAGTTTTCTAAAATAAAAAAAATCAACAAATCCAAACCAAGTATGTGCTAAGCGTAGATTAAGATTTAGTTAGAAATTGTATACCAGAACATGAGGAATATTAAAGCCAGCAAAGCATACTTAGTCCTTTGCAAAATCCTTTCATTTAAACACTCTTTAGATAACTAATCACTTAACTTTTCCTAAACTCCTAGGCCTCAAGACATCTCCTGATAATTATTCACACCTGGAGTTTTCTCCATCCTTATCCTTGGAAAATTGTCTTATAACTATATTGAAAACACAAGTTTATACTTAACCACAAAGATGCTTTGTTATTTTAAGAAATTTTAAGACTCATTGTACTAAGTGCCATCCCGTAAAATAAAAAGCATTTTCCGTTTTACCCATAGGAGAAATATTATTTATAATTACAATTTAATGTTACATAAATTAGTTGTGCATTTATTTCTTCTTTTATACTTTCCCAAATAACTATCAGATGCCATCTATCAATGTAAATGTCATTTACATGATATCCTTATTTGGTAATTATTTTAATCTGAAAATCTTAGAATTCAGTTGTAGCATATTAGAGCATCTATCTGTGCTAGTACCTGAATGTCATTTATTTAACATTATTTTGTGAATTTAACATTTATTTTGTGAATTTCAGTGTCAGCAATAATAATTTTAGATATTATGAATTGGATTTTGAAATGTGGAATAGAGATTCTTCTAAAAGGAACAGGAACAATAAAATGTTATTTTATAAACATACAGATGGTTCATCATTATGTTCTCAGTATCAAGAGTGGCACTTTATAAATATTTGCTTAATAGATGAATAAAGGGAGCAATACACACATAGTCTCACACCCATAGGGTCTGATTATAAAATAAGTGATAGTTTTAAAATTTGTCTTATATAAATTAGTAGTAGAATTTTATAGTTAGTTTAATCATGTGTATGTCATGTGTAATATACTCAGAATATATTTAAATGAATATTTTAGGACACTTGCTTATGATTACTTTTAGTATATTGAAATGAACATATGGAAGTACTAAAAGAGAATACTGTGGAAAAACTTGTTTAAAAAACTTAGGTCCGGTGCGGTGGCTCACGCCTGTAATCCCAGCACTTTAGGAGGCCGAGGCAGGTGGATCATGAGGTCAGGAGATTGAAATCATCCTGGCTAACACAGTGAAAACCCGTCTCTATTGAAAATACAAAAAAATTAGCCAGATGTGGTAGCTCATGCCTGTAATCCCAGCTACTCGGGAAACTGAAGCAGGAGAATGGCTTGAACCTGGGAGGGGGAGCTTGCAGTGAGCTGAGATCGCGCCATTGCACTCCAGCCTGGGTGACAGAGAGAGACTCTGTCTCAAAAAAAAAAAAAAAAAAAAAAAAAAAAGACATTTTAGAGCTGCATTTGGTTTAACTATGTGTATTAGGAATTCTATCAATTATTAATGTTGATCTAGATATTTTACTAACATAACATATATGACATACACACGAGTATCATCAAAGTCACTCTTGGCATGTTCTTGCACAAGCACAATGTTGTTGCAAACATGAAAATATTTAAGAATTTTGTAATGGCATATTTTCAATATGTTGAACTACAATCAAAAGCTGCCCGGGTGCGGTGACTCACGCCTGTAATCCTAGCACTTTTGGGAGGCTGAAGTGGGTGGATCACAAGGTCAAGAGATCAAGACCATCCTGGTCAACATGGTGAAACCCCGTCTCTACTGAAAATACAAAAATTGGCTTGGTGGCACGCGCCTGTAGTCCTAGCTGCTTGGGAGGCTGAGGCAGGAGAATTCGCTTGAACCCAGGAGGCAGAGGTTGCAGTCGAGATTGTGCCACTGCACTCCAACCTGGAGACAGAGTGAGACTCCGTCTCAAAAAAAAGAGGGGGGCATATATTTTATGTTTTAAACTATTTGGGGCACTATTAGGAGTTACTTCATTATTTGTTACATGAGTTCAAATTTTCTTTAGTTACCTTTGGTCAAAACAACATAAAAAAAAAAAACAAAACATAATAGAAACAGAAAATTTAGAAACCCTTTTTATTGTATAAAAGCTTACACACCTGATGATTTTGGGGAGAAAATCACACATGTATTTGTTCTCTAGGCATCTGTGTATTTTATTGTAATGTATTCGCCTGTGTATGTGCTTATAAGAATTACTAGGCTTGTTTTCTCAACCTAGAGAATTATCCATGCCTCAAAAGAAAAACATTATTAAAACTTCTTGTAGAGATTTGGAGTAATAAATCTCCCAAAATGATTTCTTTTAAGATTAATCTTTGCTTAAATTTTACAAAGATATGTTGAGTTATAGACAAGATAGTTTTTCCTTTAAAAAAGCAAGAACAAAAGGATAAAAATTGCTGAAAACCTGAACACCACATTCCTATTCACATCCCTTTAATAATTTATTGAGTGCAGGGCCAACAATATGAAATTTTCATGGATGAGTATTATCCAGCCTCATATAGAGGTAACGTGAAAAATAAGGTCAGAGATAAATGACAAATACCAGTTCCTCTTGTCTATGGTTCTCTAAATTGTAATAAAGTGTCATTTATAAAGAAAAAAATTTAGGGTTCTGTAATAGAAACTAATTATCACTATTTGTAGAATTTTTTAAAAATTCAGAATTAAATTATAAAAGCCAAAAGTGGATGATAAAATGAAATTATTCCTACTTTAGGTGCGGTTGGGGCTAAAATTGGTAGAGAATTGTAAAATTATATTTTATTCTTTATCGTTAATATTACTATTCAGGAATTTTATTTAGGCTAGATTGGACAGTCTTCAGAGATTTCAAAAATACTCTTCAGGACCTCATTCCAGGTGCTTTATTCTGACATATGTCTCCAAGTCTAGGGAAGGGATCATCTGAATAAGATGTGAGATTTTTACTCCAAGGTTAATATTTTTAGAAATTCTGAGTGAGCGCGTGTGTGTGTATGTGTGTGTGCATGTATGTCAGAGAGTGCTTGTAGGGTGGGTTGGGGTTTGGAACATAAAGAAGAGGAAAGGCAATGTAGAGGGATGGTGTAGGAGAGATTTATATTCACCAAGTGCGCTCATTTAAACTTACTTCCAAAGCGCTTAATTTTAAAATGATAAATTCACAAACACATTTGACTGCACCCGTTTTATCTCCCAATAACTTGAAGAAAAAAAAATCTGAGTGGATCTCCTTTTATTACTGGTGGTGCCGGAAGATAAGACTTAGGCTATGTGTGGTTCATCTGAATCTCTGAATTGGTAATAAGTATATCATAATAGCGTTCCACAGAGATGCTGTACCCCTCCTCTAGCCAGCAAAGAGCATTTTTCAGACACTGGAAGGTATTTTCATCTGTCATTAAGTTTTGCATGTGATGGGTCTCCTGCACCTGCTAGAATTCCTGGATCATGCTCAGTTTTTCCTCTCCTTGCAGGTGGAGACAAAGGTGGAGATCATTTGCAGGGCATTCTCTGCTTGCTTTCAGAGGTGGGCTGATCCAGGGCTCTTTGACCTTATTATTTTGATCTTAAGCTTAGTCCTTTATCACACTGCGGTTAGTCCTCCCTGGAGGCCACTCCTCCTCCTTCCTTTTCCCCCCAAGGAACAGCACAGATCCATATAAAATGAAAAAGAGGAGTAATAATAATGGTAACAAATGACTGTAATAATAATTGGTACAGCAGACATCAGGTTAAGTACATTCCACAGAACAGCCTGCTGGGGATACGCCAGGAGACTATACCCGTGTACCCAGAGCATGGAAGCACTGCCTTCCAGGAAAAGATCAAGCTCCTGCCATCCTCTTGGGCATAACACAAGAGAGATAGAGGCTGCTCTACTTACTGCAGTCCATTCAGGTTGGGGAACATGACCTCCATGTCCATGTAACTAGCACCTTTCATGTGCTAGTTAAGGCACATGACTTAGCCCTCTCCCCTCTTTGTTTCAGCTTTAATGGGTAAAAGGGGTACAATTATAGTAATTATCACATAGGATATTGAAAAGATTAAATAATACCTATAAAAGATTTAGAACAGTACCTGGCATGTAGTGCTCAAATATTGTTTAGCTGTTATTGTTAAGGAGGTATCTATTAAATCTGAGGGTGAAGAGCTCTTAGAGATGATCTAGTCAGCTATCTAAGCCTTATGGAAGTAGGGAAGGGTGGCTGTGGTACATTTAGCAATGTTCCCCTAGAGATGGACAGAAGACTATACTGGGTGGGCAGCCAGCTCCTTCCTCATCGTGCTCCTTTTCATTAGTTGTTGGAATAGATAGGTAAGGTAGGAACAATCTCCCTCTACCTCACAAAGGGCTGACTGGAGTCCATTTGTTCCTGGAATAAACTGAGTTTGTTATCCTGATCTAATTAGTTAAGATCCATTTTCATTTCTATGGATTGATGTCCTCACTCAGTGAATCTTGACTTCCAGTCATTTCTTTTGCATATTTATTGGGATGATTTTTTTCTTTGCTATTGTTAGTTTGGGAATGCTATTATTGAAATACCTGACTTAATTTTTGAAATCCACACAAAACCATGTCAAAATGGAGTTAATATATGTAATGAGAAGTAGTGCAAGTGTCATGTTCTTCTGGAGGTTTGGAATGGAAATTATAATGTATTTTTTTATGGTCTCTATTTGGTGCCCAGAGCTAGTGGCACTTTAAGGAAGAATCAGTAGTTGAACATACAGTGTTGATGAAATTTTGCAGCAAATATGCTGTTTATTTCATTTTCAGAGAAAGATATTTGTTCCTTAGACTATTTAATTTGTTCTGTATTCAAAAAGCAAACAAATTTCTCTTCATAAGGCAAAATGCGATGATGTTTTATATTGACAATATTAGATTCTGCTGGCGTTTTTCATCTTCAGAATATACAAAATCAAGAAATGGAAACTTTGCAATCGGTGCATCATCACTAATGCTTATGTACCTAATTTCAATTTTTTTGCAATTTGCTATCCTCTGATGCTTGTCATTCTGAAAAAAAAAAATATGGGAACATCATTTTGAGTATTACTTAATATATTTCTTTTCTGCACATATTAAAGATCTTTTGTATAAAGTGGTAATGGAATATCCTGGAAATGATCAAAATTTAATGGACCGTAGAGCATTTGTAGACCAGAAGCTTTAGAATGAAATGCAAACAGCATTAAATGTCTAAATTTATTTTCTTTTAGACTTTCATTTACAGTGATTTTCTGCAAGAATGGTATTAGGGTCTTGTGGGGAATGTTTAATAGAAGCTATAATAGATAATAACTGACTCTGTAATTACTCATTTCAAGACAGAGGTACTCTTTGAGACACTGATAAGAATTGAATTGTGTCACTACATCATGTTTTCATTCTGCTGTCACACCCCAGCAATCCATATTCATGGTCTCCCGGTGCTAAGCTCATTGCCAATTTAACACAGATGTGGAAGAGATATTTGTAACCTGCTCAGCCTTTTGATCCCTTACATTTTATTTGAGGAAATGGCAGAGTAACTTAAGAGTGAGGATAATAGTGTAAAGTCTTAGTGACAAAAATTATCAGATTAATTTGGTATGTACATTTATATGTATCTATATATTCACATACAAAATACAGATATGCAGAAGAAAAGCTATTATGGTTAAATGTAAAATCCAACTAAAATTTTCCTAGACCTACCCGGTTTTTGAGTACTATAATTGAATACTGCATTATTTTTTACTTTTGTTTACTTTTCAGAGGAAACTTATTTTCATGTATCTCTAAGAATAACAATGGTCCAGTTTTTACTGCTGAAGTTAGATTTTATGATTTTGGTTACACTGGCTACATTATACTCTCAATTTTATTTTATTCTTATATGTTATTTTATGTTATAATAAATGTTTCTATGTGGTTGAATTCAACAAAAGTTGAGCTTCTCCCTTGAGCCAAACTCTGGGGAAAGTAGTGTGTGAATGAGCTCTGGGGTCACTGAGGAGGGAGAGGTGACTTTCCTCAGGAGGTCAGAACAGACTGCATGAGAGAGATGGCACTGAATACCTTAACAAAAGGTAACCTGGCGAGGGGTCATTCTAGGTGAGAGTAGAGGCCAGGAGGCAGAGAAGTACAGAACATGTTCTGGTTTAACTGTTTAATCCAGTTAACATCTTTTAATCAGATGTTTTCAGCTGAAATGGAGAAATTTGACTGGTGGGACTGGTTATGGCCACAACCCAAAGGCCTTTGAAACCACATTGAAGATTTAGGGTTTTAATCTACAGACGTTAGGAAGCTAGAGATGTTTATTGAACAAGGGAATTATGTGATCTAAGATGCATTTGCTTTCTAATTCTGGGTAATAATATATATGCTTTATTTCCCCCTTAAAATGGACTGGCAAGTTCAGAATTCTATTTGAAATCTATAATATTGATATTTTCCTCTGTAATAAAGTAGCCGGTTCTATTGACACTTTAATGCAAAACTATGAAAGACATAAAAATTGACTCCAAGAGGGAAAAAGTCCCTTGGGAAAGAATTTTACAAATCTGACTATAAAAGTTTGTAAAGCCATGAATGGAGACTGATTATATAGGAGAATGGATTGTTTAAATAGGTGTTTACCTATTTAAGCTCATTAGATTATTATTTAATGATTTTATGTAAACCTTTGGTGTCTGATATGGATAACTTGTGGGTCCTATCCCATAGTGGTGATCTATTTTAATTTGTATAAAATAGCTAGAATTGACAGGATGTCAGATGGAGTTTATAAACATTTTTGTCAAGGGAGAACTATTTCTAAATATCTCTGCCTGTCCAGTTAATAAAACCCAAATTACAGTGCTAACACAAGTCTTGGCTCATAGAAGTTATTTAGTTTTTTGTCTCAATCAGTCATACACCTTGCTTCAATCTTTAAGTATGAATGCATTACGTACCTTCTAGTACATTTTACTGTTTGGCTTAATTTGCTCATTGGAAGTGCATTTACCACAAATTTCTTCTCCTCCCCACCAACTTTTTAATATAAATATTTTCTAAAATGAAAGTTAAAAGACTAGTACAACAGGTGGGCATGGTGGCTCATGCCTGTAATCCCAGCATTTTGGGAGGCTGAGGCAGGTGGATCACTTGAGGCCAGGAGTTCAAGACCAGCCTGGTCAACATGGTAAAACCCCATCTCTACTAAAAATACATTAATTAGCCACGCATAGTGGCACACCCCTATAGTCACAGATACCCAGGAGGCTGAGGCACAAGAATGGCTTGAACCCAGGAGGTAGAGGTTGCAGTGAGCTGAGATTGTGCCACTGCACTCCAGCCTGGGCAAGAGAGCGAGACTCTGTCTCAAACAAAAAAACCAAAGGCTAGTACAACAAACATCTGTATACCCACTACCTAGACTTGGTAATTGTTCATAGTACATAATAAACTAATTTGAAAGTGAATTAACATGGAAAATATTTGTTCCCCATTTTAACATTAATTAGAGCATTTGACTGATAATCTTGGAAAGGGCATGAAGGATTTGCTTTTTAACATGTCTGAGTTACATATCAAACACATGTAGCCCAATAGTTATTTTTCTTAAAAGCAGTTCGAATATAAAAAATTTGTCCAATTATCCCCATCCTAATATACCCAAATTTATATCTCTTAACTACAACTTCTACTTATGCAAGTGTATTTTATCAATACTTTTAAAGGAAACATTTTAAGGTGACAGTCGCTATGGAACATTTTAAACTGTGCAGCTTGGAACCATAACATTCTGAATCGGAGTATCAGAAAATTGCAAAAATATCTGTAGTGGGAATTAGTGTGTTTTACGTTCTTCAAATGAATATATCTAGATCTACACACATGGATAATCCTATGATTCATGGAGAGCTTGTTAATTTTAAATAGTAGCAGTTTTATCTCTGTCTTTAATCAGCTTCATCAATGGACCAAATTGTTGACCATGAAAGTTGTAAGTTTCCTTCTAGTTCATATACATATTAAAATAATTTTACATTCACAAGTGTAAACCTCAGTTTTCAAAATCATGTACCATATTATTTCTGTGCATGGTAAATTTTCCCTTTAACTTACCATAAATCATTTTTCTGCTTTCAAGAACCATTCCAGTTGCCTGGATGGCATCAGGTTGTGGATGTAAGTTATGAGTTAAGACTAGAGAAGCTAAAATAGTGCTTGAAAAGTGAGTCCAGTGAAATTAGAGGAAACAAAGTCAAGTCAGGGCACAGAGGAAAGATTAGAGCTGGTGCACGTACGGAGTCACATAGCTTGATAGAAAGGAATCAGGAAGACACCAAAGGGAGAAGTTGGGGGGGAGAGGGCCTCGTGACAACCGAAAACTGCAGGGGCCGGTGTCACAGGAAACTGGAAGATTAACGCAGGGCTGCAAGTAGAGATAAGTGGAAGCATTTCGGTGAAAGGGAAAGAAAGGGAGTGGAGAGAAGGGTGTTCCTGACATAGTTTCAAAGTCGAAGTTCCTTGGTGTGAAGTTTTCAGTATGCTCCTTTATACTGCTCATGGGTTCACTACCAGTGTTGCAGTCAGTGAAAACGTGGGCTGCAGACATTCTGAAATGGTCTGCATGCTAACAGAGAATCTACACTGTGTCCAGTGGTCTTCACATACAGAGATTGGACCCATTATCTTCCTGAATAAGTGGAAGCCTGGTGACCAGAAAGATATGCCTTAAATCCCATAAGAGTCTGGGCAACATTTCCTCCTCTTTCTTAAAAAAAAGACCGATTACCAGTTCACATATGGATTATGCATCACATCTGCTTAAACGAGGAAAAGGAATGCTTATTCTGCTGTCAAAAGAGTAGCATTTTTCCAAAGGCAAATATCATTTTTTCCTTAAAAAATTCTGAACTCTAGCAAGCAGATTATAAGCAATTCATTTCAAACAAGTATTTTTTTTCTTTAGATGATTTGTGTAAGCATACAGCATCTGATAAAATTTATGCATAGTTATGCCTTTTAAAAAATGTCTTTGGCTGGTCTTTTAGTCAGTTTCTCTCTGCATTGATCTGTCTTGCACTCTGGAAAGCATTTTACTTATTTAAATAGCCAGGTTTTCTCTGTCTTCTTTTTTTCCATGTGGCTTTTCCAAGTGGGGCTCATCTGATTCATAACATACTTTTCCTCTGGAAACAAGCTAAAGATAAAATAAGCTTATACTACTTATATGAATTTATATGAATAAATTATTCATTAATAATTCACTAAATATTGAGCACTGAAGAGTACCATAAATTATTCTAGAGACTTGAGATAGATCAGTGAATGAAATACTTGAGATGCCTGCCTTAATGGAGTTTGACCATGGTTACTTTGCCACTTTGGGATCTGAGGGGAGCAAAGAAGAAACAGGAAATGTCCACATAGACAGCATCAAAACATTTTAGATGGTATCACATGGTCCTGAGCCAGGTTCTTAATGGCTCTGTTGTACACATTCTTCTTTTGTATGCTGGAAATAATAATAGTACCCCTCTTATAGGTATGTTTTGACAATTAAATGGGATAATATATGTAAACTACTTACCTGAGTGCCCAGCTGAGTGATTGACTTGCCAGCACTAAAAAATATTAGCTATTATTTCTTATTAAAGGATGAGATGGTGATTTATTCCAATCCCCCATACCATTATGGTAGTAGCATGATGTCAGGCTATTCTATTGATATGTGTCTTGTTTTACACTTTATAATGTGGATGTTTCAGACCATTTAGCTCTGTTCACCGGATTTTCTGGAGTTTAATTTAAACATGCTTATTAAAGTTAATGTGACTCTGGTCATTCTCCTTATTGCCACCAAGAATGATGACAACCTTGTACTGTGCAGTACCTAAATAATGTTATTACCTTCCCTTGGCTGCTTCCTACAAATGGCATCATCTCAATCTTAAAAAACCTATGCAGGAGAAAATGTTATGTCAAGCAGGAAATTATGATGAGTTTTTAGGGTGGTGAGCAAGATACAATTTGAAGAAGCCAAGCCTGAATAGCATACATATACATTTAATTTGATCCTTTTCTTCCCAGCAATGTCCTGATTTTATGGTTATGAAACCACTCCTCTTCCAGACTTTGTTCTAAAACTTAAAGCATGCAGTGATCTTCCTTTCTTTTCACAAGAGGAAAAGTCTGGCTGTCTTCATGCAAATTAGTCTGCTTTTGTTGGAAGACTTCAGGGAACTCATCTATGAAATGTGGACTCACAATAAGAAATGTGGTTCATCTTACTGTTCTTCTTTCAGCCAATGTACAGTTGTTTCCCACAGTATGAAATACTTGGAAAAAAAAAAAAAGCATTTTATCATAATGCCAGAACTCCAGCAATGCCTTTGACTCTTTCACTGCCTTCAGGCGTAGTAGTGGAGGTGGGGAAACCATCTATTCAATATTACATTATTTTCAGATGATTGTTCACATAGGAAATGTGTAAATGAATGCAGAAAGGTAGGACTGATGTTCTAAATTTAGGACCAGCAATTGTAGACACTGGAGTTCCGAGCTTCTTTACACTCTGCTGTAATTTCTCATACAAAAAATACCAACTAGGAATAGTATAAAAACAATTGGTTAATGAGTAAAGATTGTTTTGACAGTGTCTAACACTTCAGAAATATATTGTGTTATTCTGACTGTATTGAGTTTTTTTTCTTTCTTACATTTCAGTGACAATTTCAACAAGCACCTTCTTTGATGGCTTGCTGGTGACAGGACTGTACACATCTACAAGTGTCCAGGCATCACAGAGCATTGGAGGTTCCAGTGCTTTTGGATTTGGTAAGCTATTCTGACAAAAAAAAACCCCAGAAAATTGGGGGTATTTTATACAGTCATAGGTCTTATGTTTTAAAGTGTCTGTTTTTAACAGTGTTAGACCTTTATTACTTCCAAGAAAATAATCTGAAGTGTTTTGTTTTTGCATGTGTTTGCCTGAAGTTGGGTGAATTGAAATAAGTCATGTAAATGTGCAGCTAACCTTGATCTTGGTGTGATGAACTTTCTATCATTCTCACCCTCCACTGCCACAATTGTACTTGGTCCTCTGGGGTTCATGTAAATTTCCATATTCTATTACATAGGTTGCTGGAATTTGCTCTGATGCCCATGCAATCATTCAGTAATCTGTTCTCATAAACAGTTCTTAAAATATTGTGGTTAGTGCAAAGTGTCATGTTAAATCTGACAAGCGAACGTTGTATAAAGCAGAAGATAGCAATATTTGATAAAATTATTGAGTTTTATGAGTATTCATAGAAGAATCCTGTTTAATATTTAAAATATTTGAATGTCCTTAAATCAGAGACCTGGCAGGTTACTTATGTAGAGAAACAGAAGATCATGTGATGTCCATTAATCTCAGAGGAGTCTCAATTTAGGAATCTCTAGTTTACCCATAATGCTGTTAAACATACCAGGCTGGGATTAAGTAGATCCTTCACAGCATCAAAAATTCAAACTTAATGTATCAGTTTATGTAGGTTATGAAATCACTGATCTTACTCCGAAATTGGAAGACTACACAGAACTTTGTCCATAGATGTGAGAAGGATAGAATTGCATTATCAGACACAAAGTTATGTGTTCAACATTTTATTTTTTTCTGTGATGTTTATCAAACAAATAATTTTCTACCTCCTTCTGATATATGAAGTGTCGAGTCCCAGCAGTAGCCCTGCCTAGGTGACTCATCGGCTGATGTCAGAGCAACAATGTTGATGCTGCATTGTCACTGCTTGCCCAAGATGAGGTCCACAGCCCACAGCTTAAGGAAACCACGAAGTCATTCCGTCATCATTTTAAATGATTTCACATTGAGAATTTGCTCTATTTTAAAAAGATTCCAGGTTAGATTTCACAGTCTGTTGGTAACTACTTCTAAGGTCCAAACCTCAGGGGAAAAATGTCCTCTTAGGTCTACAAATTCCACTTAATTAGTCCCATCCTTTTTCTGCTCTGCAGAGAGAAGGGTCAGGTCATAGTCTCATATATATATGTAATATATTATAATATCTGTAATGTACATAATATATATGTACTATATCTGTAATGCATATAATATATGTAATATGTATATAATATATGTAACATATATCATATATAACACATATAACATGTTACATATATAACATATAACATATATGTTATATAAAGTATAAGTGCATAAGTATATACTATATTATGTGTATTTTATATATTATATATAAAATATAAGTGCATAAGTATATACTATCTGTTTTGTTACAGCAGGACTCATAAGTAGAGTTGTCAGATTAAGTAAGTAAAAATACCAGACACTTTGTTAAAATTGAATTTTAGGTAAACAAATACTTTTTTAGTATAAGTATGCAATATTTGGAATAAGACCTTCTGGGCTGCAGCCTAGCCCAATTAAATCAAAACCTCTGGGGGTGAGGGCGTGGGCACTGGTAAATTTTAAAGCTCTCCAGGTGATTCTAATGTTTATCCAGGATTGAGAAGTACTGTACTGGATCAGTGCCCAGTCCAGCCATCAGCATCACCTGGAAAGTAGTAACTGCAGGGTTCTAGACCTCACTTCAGACACAGTGAAACAGAAACTCCAGAGGTGGGATCCTGTGATCATTTTTTGAAATAAACACTCTAGGTGATGTCGACCCTTGTTAAAGTGTGAGGACTTCTATTCTAGTGGAAAGACAGATGTTGATTAAATGATTGTGTAAATATGCCATAGCAAACCTTGCTAGGGGCTGACAAAGAAGTATACTGAGTGCTGGGAAAGGGTATGACAGAGAAACTAGATCCAGTCTTGAGTAAAGTGTGGTGTAATTTGGAAAGGTGTTCCTGAGGAAATGGTATTTGAGTGGAGTATGAAGCAGTAGAGATTATTGACTGAAGGTCTGTGGATGGTGGGGCACAGCATACCCAAAGGAAGGAACAGCAGGTGCAAAGGCCACAGGTGGGAAGAGGCTGGTTATGTTCTAGGAACTGAAAGAAAACCTTGGAGTGGCTGGACCTGGAATCAAGAGGAAAGGGGATACAGCTAGGTAGGAGACCAGAGCCAGACCATTCAGGATATTGTAAATTTGGGACCTTTATCCTAAGTGAAAGGAAAGGTGTTGAGGGTTTTAGGCTGAGGAGTTACTCCACCAACCTTTCATTTTAAAGAGATCACTCTGAGGTCATTATGGAGAACAAACTGTAGAGCCCAGTAGTGGGTTCAGAAAGATTGTTCTGTGGTTAAAGATTCTGATAGGGCAAGGCGTGTAAGGTGTCCAAGGTACGGGCTGGGATGGGCAACAAGAAGGAGTCAGATGTAGGGGGATAAGAGTTGAGGCTTTGAATCACATTGGCCTGCTTGTAGATCCAGTATTCATCTCTTATTAGTTGTTTGCCTCAGCCAAGTCGTTTAACCTCTCTAAGCTTAATTTTCTCATATATGAAATGATAATAAGGTTACCTTCTTCATAAGATGGTGGATAGCCCTGATAATTAAAGGAGGAAGTGATTTATGTAAAGCCATTAGCACATAAAAAACACTCAATAAAATTAGCTTTTCCAAATTATAATCTTGGCAACTGAAGCAGACACTTTCCTTAGTCCAGGGCTTATAAACACGTCCTGTGGGGGGCAAAAAAAACCCAAAAAAACAAAAAACAGTTCTGAAATGTAATTAATCTGGGATATGTAGGTTGAGATGATTTGAGGACACTTGGCTGAATTAAGGAACTATCATTTGTCAGTGTGGGAGCTTTACATAAGGAAAATCATTAAAGATCATTCATAAGTGTGTTGTAAGCACATTTTGAAAGAACATGTAAAATGCATATATCATATTGCCTCAGATTTTAGCTAGTAAGGCAAACGAACTAAGAATAAAGTTGTTACAAATTATTTAAGAAACTTGGTCTTCAAGACATTTCCTGTGGTAACTTTGAAAGCTGTAAAAAGTCAGTTTGTACTTGACATTAAAATGTATTTTGATGAGCCTAAATTGCACCTTGCCTTCCTCTCACAGCCAACCGTGTATCATTGGCTTAATGGTCCAAAGAGGCGTCTGAGCTTGGGCAGAGCCCATCGGTGACTTCCATAGCTCAGGTCTTACACTAGATCCTTTGCATTTTTATAGGATATGTGTTTTATATAGATGTATAGATAGGTGAGATCTTTTATTAAGTTCTGATAATATCCAAATAATTTTATGTGTGTTTATGTGACAGTATTAAATAACTTTACAAATAAAATTTAATAATATGCCTGGATATTATATAACAAAGTTAATTTTCATGAATAATGTTTAGAATGGAAAGCAGGAGTTAAAATGTCTTTTTAAATAAAATGGTCACTTTTGAAAAAAAGCACTTAATTTTTTGGATATTTGATCTAAGTTTAACATATTCTTTGCAAGTTGAAAACAAAATTAAAGATTTAATCTGATTAGGGTGCAGGTAGGAAAGTAGAGGACACTTATAGAAGGTATAATTTCTAAATATTGCTGCTTTTTGGTAGTTAGTAGTTATGGTAGTATCAGGCTAAAGTAATGTGGCATTTTTTGACCTAGAACAAAAGAGTTATTGAATACATAATCTATCATTAGTCTCTGACTTTTTTGATGGAATGTTAAGCAAATGTGGTTAATTTGGCATTTCCCCAACATATCATAGGATTAATGTGCAATATGTTTAACTAGCTGTGACAAATAAGGCAAAGTAAAGCATTTAGTTGAGTCTAAATAGGTACTGTTGAAAGTTTTTTTTTCCTATTTGTAGTAGTTATTTTAATTGTACTAATTACACTAAAGTTACAGCTACTCTTCTTTGAATATAAAATGTGTGTGTGACTAGCCAAAATGTCCATAATTATACTTAAGATATTGCTGTAGAAATGTAATTCCACTAACATTCCATACAGCTTTTTATGCAAAGCCAGAATTCTTTAGCATGCATGCCTCACTGACCAAAAATAGACAAATGCCTAATAGCCAGAAATACGTTAAGACAATAGCTATGCAAAAGATGACTATAAGCCAGCAATGCCTGATTTGAAATACCTCATTTTACTTGTCAATATAAGAAAACATGCTGCCCTTGGGAAGTGTGATGTTTAATTATGGATATCTCTTTGTGCATCCCAGAAAAAAAAATGCTTCTCTCTTGTCTTTGGCTTTGAATTCCAGCTCAATCATGTAAATCTTCAGGGCTCATTGTGGTCGCTCAATGAAGGGTTATTTGAATATCCTTTCATACAAAATTGTTCCTTTTCCAGGGCTGAAATGCATTTACTCAAGATTTAGAATTCTGGTTCTAAAAGCTAGAGATTTCACCCAATTTTTGATATTCTGGCTCTGAAACCTGAGAATCAGATTTACAAGTCTGATGAATGCAGCCAAATTTCAAATTGTTAGACCTTCCATAAATTAAGGTCTTTATACTTCCTAGATAATCTTGCTTAGCTAATACATCAGCCATTACAGCACTTTTTTACTTAAACTCTTGTAATTTTCTATGTGTTTCATTTATTTATTCTGTAGTAATTAGGAAACCTAGATCTAATCATTTAAGTTAAAAAATGCTTAAAAGCCTGGGCGCGGTGGCTCATGCCTGTAATCCCAGCACTTTGGGAGGCCGAGGGAGGGGTGGATCGTAAGGTCAGGAATTCGAGACCAGCCTGGCCAACATAGTGAAACCCCATTTCTACTAAAAATACAAAAAATTAGCCAGGAATGGTGGCAGGCACCTGTAATCCCAGCTACTCGGGAGGCTGAGTCAGGAGAACTGCTTGAACCTGGCAGGTGGAGGTTGCAGTGAGCCAAGATTACGCCATTGCACTCCAGCCTGTGCAACAGTACAAGACTCTGTCTCAAAAAAAAAGAAAAAGAAAAACTTTAAAATGACAAAATTTGATTAAATCCAAGTTGTGGGGGAATGTAGTGAACAGGTATAGGAATTTTTTTCTTTGTAATTTTTTTCTCTTAAACATTCAGTTATTCATGTCATATTTTTAATGGAGATTAAACAATTAACATAAAACTAGTATTTTCAACACTATCTTTCAAACACAAGTATTAGAAATTTTTAACTTCATTTCTGATTATTTTCAATGTGATTTTGACCACCTTATGGTAATAGACAGTAATAATTAATAAAATAATTATTTAAAATATGTATTAATATATAATAGATACTGTGTGTGTGTGGTGTGTGTATATATAATATAATATAATTATATATATTATATATATATAATATATATAGTTTGTTTGTTTGTTTGTTTTTGAGACAAAGTCTTGCTTTGTTACCCAGACTGGAGTGCAGTAGTGCAATCTCAGCTCACTATAACCTCCACCTCCCAGGTTCAAACAATTCTCCTGCCTCAGCCTCCCGAGTGAATTATTTACATATTTTAAGAAAAACTTCAAACTTTAGCAAATCTTATATTAGTCACTAGTTAATAAAAATTACACTTCATTAGTAATTTTAGATTTTATGTTAATGTTTCATTGCCAGGATGAAGTTTTTACTATTTTGTTTTATTTTCCACTGAAAATAGAAATGCAGGGTCTATATATGATAACTTTTCATTATCCTTCATGTTAAGACTAAGTAGAACCTATTACAAATTTACTAATTATCATCAAGATCTTTACTCCCCAGGGCATTAGCAGCAGTTGAATCTTAGGTGTCTTGTCTGTGTGACTATAAGACATATATTATGAATGCATGAACTTATTTAGGGCTTAATATTCATGAAGAGGGACAGCCATTCACAATTTCATTAAATAGAGTATTGTATAAGTAGTGGTACTTATTTACTAGCCTAAATTAAGCTAATATTTTACTTAGAATAACCTGGCTAAATTTATTTTGTCTGCCTCTTTACAAAGAAACACAGAAGTAAATGCAATTTAAGCATACTTGAGGAATTCAAAGGCACAGTCTTTTATTGGGTATGGTAAATGATCTGTAATTAACAAGAAGACTTCAGATTAATTAAACAAATTACTCTAGCTAATGGTACAAAGAGCAGAGCTGACAAGAGATGAAATTGCCATTAATTTGTCCTTTTAATAAGATATTAACTTAAATTTGGTCTTTATTCATTCCATTTGAGTATTCCATTCTTACCTTCATTAAGAAATAGTTTTATCTAGTTTATATTTGACATATGATAAATAATTCAGGGATATTTCCCAACTTCCAAATAGCTAACTTGAAAAGAATCACTTATTAAAATAGTGAGCATGACAAATATAAAGCTATTGAATTAATTAACCAATAAATTGTTAAAGCAGATGTTCAAGGGCATGAGACTTGAGCCAAGGTGGAGGAATTAGTAGAGAAAGTCAGTTCAACGCAGTGGTTCAGTACATGAATTCTAGAGTTAGGCAGCTCAGGTTCCATGCCTGGCCCTGCTTCTTGCTAACTTGGGCAACATACTTACCTCCGTGTCTGCATTTGTAAACCAAGAATAACCATGGTGCCCAGTTCATAAAGTTGTTGGATGCATTAAATGAGATTATCAGTTCAAATACCTAGTATATATTATCTGCTCTAAAAATAGGTATTTAAAGACTCAGAATGAAGTAAGAATCCTTTCTCTGAGAAAGGCAATAGAATGAGAAGATTGTTGCAGTGGCAGGGGTTTGAGAAGTTCACTTTAATTTTGGGGAGCTGCACTCAGTTTCTTACCCACAGAATTTAGAGCTGGAATGGACCTCCCCTAGAGCCTGGCTCAGCGCCCATCCCCAGTGTATATTTAAGGAAGCAATGCTTGGGAAGGCCAGTGATGACTATTGCAGGAGATAGTGTAAGTGTGAGGATAAAACCAGGTGTTCACCTCATGTTCTCACTCATAAGTGGGAGTTGAACAATGAGAACACATGGACACAGGGAGAGGAACATCACACACTGGGGCTTGTTGCGGGGGTAAGGGGGCAAGGTGAAGGAGAGCATTAGTACAATACCTAATGCATGCGTGGTTTAAAACCTAAATGACGGGTTGATAGGTGCAGCAAACCACCATGGCACACGTATACCTATGTAACAAATCTGCATGTTCTGTATTCCAGAACTTAAAATTTAAAAATAAAATAAACATTTTTTAAAAAGAATAAAACCAGGCTTTCTGGCATCTTATCCAGTTCTCAGATATTCTTTTATATTTTTTAGTAGAGACGGGGTTTCACCGTGTTAGCCAAGATGGTCTTGATCTCCTGACATTGTGATCCACCTGTCTCGGCTTCCCAAAGTGCTGGGATTACAGGCTTGAGCCACCGCACCCAGCCCAGATATTCTTTTAAAGCTATAATTTATATACTATAAAATTTACCATTTTAAAGACTGTATTTCAGTGATTTGCAGTATATTCACAAGATTGTACAACTAACATCACTAATTCCAGAAAGTTATTATCACCTCCAAAAGAAGCCCTGTACCCATTAGCAGTCACTCTCTTCTCCCCTCAGCCCCTAGGCGACCACCAGTCTGCTTTCTGTCTCTATGGATTTGCTTATTCTGGACATTTCATTTAAGTGGAACCATATAACATGTAGCCTTTTTTTTTTTTTTTTTTTTGACAGAGCCTTGCTCTCGTTGCCCAGGCTGGAGTGCAGTGGCGCATCTCAACTCTACTGCAACCTCTGCCTCCCAGGTTCAAGCAGCTCTCCTGCCTCAGCCTCCCAAGTAACTGGGACTATAGGTGCACACCACCATGCCCAGTTATTTTTTGTACTTTTAGTAGAGACGCGGTTTCACCACGTTGGTTGGGATGGTCTCAGTCTCCTGACCTCGTGATCTGCCTGCCTCAGCCTCCCAGAGTGCTGGGATTACAGGCATGAGCCACTGCACCTGGCTGTGCCTGGCTTTTTTTTACTTAACATGTTTTCAAGGTTTATCCTGGCATAACATGTATCACTGCTTCATTTCTTTTTATAGATGAATAATATTCCATTGTATGGATATGTCTTATTTTGTTTAGTGGATGAATATTCAGCAGTTACCAGATTCTTAAAAGGAATTAGGGCTGTGTAAATAGGAAAAAAAAAGTTTAAGGAGGATACAAAGCAGTAGGATCACCACATTCCTTAGATATTCATCCGTGGCTCAAAACCTCTAAAGATTAAAATTGCTTAGCCTGTTCTGTGGTTCAGATGTGAAAATAGTTATGCTGAGAAATCAAGACAGATTTCTCCTTTGCCCTCCTTTTCTGCCGCTCAGGAGAGATAGGCCGCTGTATCATGTTTTTACCCTAACCTTTTGGCCTTAGTTTAAACCATAAGATACAAAAGCCAAGCTTAAGTCAAATATACTAGCACAGGAGTTAGGAACTGAGACATGTCAATTCTAGTCTAACTCTATGAGCGGAATTCAAGGAACATGTAAACATTCAGGAGCTATGGGCAGCCATGCTCCATCATGGCTCAGAGGAATCATGAGCAGAGAGAGCAGAGAGAGAGTCAGAATGCTGCCTGAGGTACCAGAGCTTTCCAGGCTCTTCTTTTAGGCTTGCTTTTCATCAGGCTCAGGTATTTGGGGGTTCTAAGAAACAATAAACATAGCTAACGTTATCAAGCACTGGCTATCTGCCAGGTGTGTTGCAGATATTAACTCTTTTGATCCTAAAAACATATTCTACAATTCTCCTTATTTTATGGATAAGGAACCCAAGGCACAAAGAGTGTAAGTAACTTGCTCCAGGTTATGCTTGCTTAGGGAGTTGCAGAGCTGTAATTCAGACTGAGCCCTGTAGCCTCTCATTAAACTCCCCTTGCAGCCCAAGCCAGCTTGACTTGATTTTTATTATCACCTAAAGACCCTTGACTGAGAAAAGGCCCTCTCTGCTCTAACCGTGCTGTCCTTTCTCACACCTCTTGTCAGCCTCTTTTCCAGACACCTACTCCCACCACATAAGCACATATACCCCCTTGCACCAATTAAAATAACCCCCACACAGCTTCAAAATTCCAGCTGTTTTAAACCTCTACTGCCCTTGCTTGTGGCCCTTGGAATTCTTTCTGGCTCTGTCTCCGGGGCAAACCCTCTACCATCTTTTAGGGCCCTCTTCCCTACTCACCTCCTCTATTAAAACTTTAGAACCCTTCCCCTCTGCTCCTCCCTTCCCCTAACTCGGTGGAACTCTCCACTCCCTCCTCTGTGCTTCTCTGTCTTCTCGGACCTCCATCAGTCACCTCTAACAAGCTACCAAATTTGCTTGTTTAAAAACCTTTAAACCTCTTTGAAGACAGAGATAACCTGGTCATCTTCACTCCCATGGCACATTACAAGTGCTCAATAAATATTTACTGGATGAATAAACCAATAACAATCTTCGAGGATTCTAAGGTATTTGAGCTGCTCTTAGTAAATGCATGTGTCTACACAAGTGTTTGGGTATAGACTGGGCCAAGTGGGGTGGCGGATTGGGAGGGGAATATTACTGTCTTTAAGTTGAGGATATTTCTAAATCTATATATGTCCATATATGTGTACACATCTGTACATGCATTTAAAACTCTACAAATATATGTTAATCTTATGAAAAGAGATCATGGGGAAATTGATCATCCTGGCTACCGCTTTGTCCATTTCTGTCCTGGAGGTGGCAGTCAGCAATATTTGCAGGTAGGACAGTGATTAAGTATCTTCTGTAGAATTAAGAAAATAGAGGGCAGGAAGCAGTGGCTCATGCCTGTAATCCCAGCACTTTGGGAGGGTGAGGTGGGTGGAACACTTGTGGTCAGGAGTTCGAGACTAGCCTGGCCAATATGGCGAAACCCTGTCTCTACTAAAAATATAAAAATTAACCAGGTGTGGTGGCACATGTCTGTAGTCCCAGCTACTCAGGAGGCTGAGACAGGAGAATCAACTGAACCAGGGAGGCGTAGGTTGCAGTGAGCAGAGATTGCACCACTGCACTCCAGTCTGGGTGACAAAGCAAGACTCTCTCTCAAAAAAAAAAAGAAAAGAAAAGAAAGAAAGAACTTCAAGGGATTGCCCAGTCCAACCTCATATCTTACAGCATATTGGTGTCTTAATGATACATTATTAAGTTCTTATTTCATCTCTTTCCAGTTTTTATTTCATCTTCTTTCCAGAAATGTCTATAATTTCTCGGTAATATATTCTAATATTATGTCAATTGAAATGATTAAGGAAGATTCCCTTGTATGAAGGTGCAATCCCTTGCTTTAACTTCAGCACCTTTCTCATATAATTTCTCATAAAATTGAAAAGGATAAGTGTTTGTTAAAAAGTGATTAAGTCACTTGTTTTCTTTCCTTTAGGCAAACAAAAACACATATTCCACATGAGACTCATCCGTTTCCTAACTCCTTAATAAAATTTTCATGTCAGTTTTCTCTGGACACTTCACAGATCATAGAAAGAGGAATTTAGTCCTGATAAGATATGTAAAGTCAAGAAACAGTAGATGCTGCTGAGGCTGTGGAGAAATAGGAACGCTTTTACACTGTTGGTGGGAAAGTAAATTGGTTCAACCATTGTGGAAGACAGTGTGGCAATTCCTCAAGGATCTAGAACCAGAAATACCTTTTGACCCAACAATCCCATTACTGGATATATACCCAAAGGGATATAAATCATTCTATGAAGACACATGCACACGTATGTTTATTGCAGCACTATGTACGATAGCAAAGTCATGGAACCAGCCCAAAAGCCCATCAGTGATAGACTAGGTAAAGAAAATGTGGTACATACACACCATGGAATACTGTGCAGCCATAAAAAGGAATGAGATCATGTCCTTTGCAGGGACATGGATGAAGCTGGAAGCCATTATCCTCAGCAAACTAACACAGGAATAGAAAACCAAACACTGCATGTTCTCACTGATAAGTGGGAGTTGAACAAATGAGAACACATGAACACAGGGAGGGGAACAACACACATCTGGGGCCTGTTGGGGTGGGGAGTGAAGGTAGGGAGAGCATTAGGACAAATAGCTAATGTACATGGAGCTTAAAACCTAGATGACAGGTTGATAGGTGCAGCAAACCACTGTGGCACATATATACTATGTAACAAACCTGCACATTCTGCACGTGTATCCCGGAACTTTAAAAAAAAAAAAAAAGATATGTACCCAGAAACCATTGTAGATACTTTAAAAACGTATCCCTAAGTACGAGCAGTTCTTCTAGTTCCTTTCTCTTATATCTGTTCAAATGAATATGCTCAGAATCATACAGAAAATTGAGATGTATGTAAATCATATATAGGAAACATATGTATAATCGTATCAAAAACAAAAAGGAAATGTACACTTTTGAGCAGATTCTGATAGAAGTTGCCACTAAGCTTTATAAGTTATGATTTTTGAAAATATTGTTGTAATTTTGCCTGTTAGTGTTAAAAATGTATTTGTGAAATGTTTCTTCTGTCTTGGCAAAGTGTAACCTTATTTCTCTTATTAAAGCAGACATTTGCCCTGATGACTGAGAGAGAACAAACAGGAACACAGCAGGAGGTGATTACATGGGATACGTTCTCATGTGCCAAAGTTTAAGAATTCTGAAACATAAGTTTCTGTAAATGAAGCCTTATCCCTCACCAGATAAAAACAGAATCAGGAATACTTTTCTCTTTCTTAAATACGAACTGAAAAAACAACAACAACAAAAACCGCTTAGGAATCATGGGTCTTTGCTGATAAGAAATGTTGTTTTCTAGGAGACTGGCGTTTTTCTGAGTATGCCAGACTGTTCATTTTAACAGGAGACAGGATCGAAGTATATGCTTCAGGGAATAAACTTCAAAGGTTGCCTCTGACCTCGCAGTCATTTTATTTGTAGTGTGGTTTACTCTTGAGGTTTGAGGTTTTCCAGCCCTTTTTTGGGGTTTCCAGATAATGATGAATGAGTTCCATGTTGACACTCATTGACTTATAGATACTCTTGGATAAAGTTGACTTTTCCTGGCAGTTAAATCCAAGAAAAACTTAAAATAATTTTATAATGTTATTACTTCCCAGACATGATTCTGATAATTATCATTGCGATATTTTTTAAAGTAGTAAAAGTGAATTCTTGGCATGTCCTAGAAAATAGTTATTGATACAACATATGAATTTGAAAGTAGATGTAGGAGTCCAATAAAGACACTTCACCAAATGCAAGCTCTGTTTCCACTTCTGTCTTCTGTTTTGTAGTTTGTTTTCAACCCTCCGATGCTGAGTTTTGCATCTAGCATAATAGGCGTGTAGGCTGTTCTCTGAGGCAAGCACACAACTAAATTACTGTTTTCAGGACTCTGAATGTCTGAATGGAAAGATGCTTGTTAGTGTAGGAGTTGCCATTTTGGAAAACAGAATAGCAAAAATTGTTAATATTTTGGTAAAAATTCAGATTGAGCTCTTCTGCTTTTCTTCCTACATGTTTTCCTACATCAGAACCACGTTGTTGTTATTATAAAGTTAATTATGTTATTTCTGGTTCTCTTTCTGAAAAGTTCCTCTCCACTTGAACTCTTGTAAATAGCAAATTAAAAGTAAAATATAGCTATTAAAAATCATATTCTGGAAAGATGTTTTGCTTATGGTTTAATAGTTTTCTTTTAAAGATAATTATTTGATTATGAGAAGATTCTTTTTTAACCTTTTAACTTATATGATTTGATAGCATTTCAATAATAACAAAAACAGAGAAATCTGTTACTAATAAGAGAAGAACTCAACTGGGATTTGGATTTCTTTTTCTAGAGAGTAGGACAAATGACTAGCTCTAGAGTAATTATGAGGCTGATGAAGTTTGTCCCTAGCCTCTCTGTTTCTTCTTCTTATCCCTTTTTCAGCAAGGAGCTGATGTCAGCCATGTCCTAGAATGAATTTTAAAATATTGTGTTAATAGCCAGCTTTCCCCACACTGTGCTGTTACAAACGTAACTGCTGTGTGATATATTAATAAGTCTCACATGGAAAAAGAGTATTGCAATATAAAAAAGCTTGGAATGTTCTGGTTAAACAAAGTTAAAAAGTAGTGTGTTTTTCTTTTGAGACACAAATCACATACGAAAAATTTAGCATTTTGTATACAATTCAGTGGTTCTTAGTATATTCACTATGTTATGCAACCATCACCACTAATTTGAAAAGATTTTTACCACTACAGAAAAAAAATCCTGTATCTATTAGCAATCAGTCCCAAATTCCCCCACCTCTCATCCCCAGGCGACCACTGATCTTTCTGTCTCTGGACTTGCCTATTCTGGACATTTCATATAAATGGAAACATATAACATGTGACCTTTTGTGACTAGCTTCTTTCGCTNGGATAGAAAACCAAACACTGCATGTTCTCACTGATAAGTGGGAGTTGAACAAATGAGAACACATGAACACAGGGAGGGGAACAACACACATCTGGGGCCTGTTGGGGGTGGGGAGTGAAGGTAGGGAGAGCATTAGGACAAATAGCTAATGTACATGGAGCTTAAAACCTAGATGACAGGTTGATAGGTGCAGCAAACCACTGTGGCACATATATACCTATGTAACAAACCTGCACATTCTGCACGTGTATCCCGGAACTTTAAAAAAAAAAAAAAGATATGTACCCAGAAACCATTGTAGATACTTTAAAACGTATCCCTAAGTACGAGCAGTTCTTCTAGTTCCTTTCTCTTATATCTGTTCAAATGAATATGCTCAGAATCATACAGAAAATTGAGATGTATGTAAATCATATATAGGAAACATATGTATAATCGTATCAAAACAAAAGGAAATGTACACTTTTGAGCAGATTCTGATAGAAGTTGCCACTAAGCTTTATAAGTTATGATTTTGAAAATATTGTTGTAATTTTGCCTGTTAGTGTTAAAATGTATTTGTGAAATGTTTCTTCTGTCTTGGCAAAGTGTAACCTTATTTCTCTTATTAAAGCAGACATTTGCCCTGATGACTGAGAGAGAACAAACAGGAACACAGCAGGAGGTGATTACATGGGATACGTTCTCATGTGCCAAAGTTTAAGAATTCTGAAACATAAGTTTCTGTAAATGAAGCCTTATCCCTCACCAGATAAAACAGAATCAGGAATACTTTTCTCTTTCTTAAATACGAACTGAAAAAACAACAACAACAAAACCGCTTAGGAATCATGGGTCTTTGCTGATAAGAAATGTTGTTTTCTAGGAGACTGGCGTTTTCTGAGTATGCCAGACTGTTCATTTTAACAGGAGACAGGATCGAAGTATATGCTTCAGGGAATAAACTTCAAAGGTTGCCTCTGACCTCGCAGTCATTTTATTTGTAGTGTGGTTTACTCTTGAGGTTTGAGGTTTTCCAGCCCTTTTTTGGGGTTTCCAGATAATGATGAATGAGTTCCATGTTGACACTCATTGACTTATAGATACTCTTGGATAAAGTTGACTTTTCCTGGCAGTTAAATCCAAGAAAACTTAAAATAATTTTATAATGTTATTACTTCCCAGACATGATTCTGATAATTATCATTGCGATATTTTTTAAAGTAGTAAAAGTGAATTCTTGGCATGTCCTAGAAAATAGTTATTGATACAACATATGAATTTGAAAGTAGATGTAGGAGTCCAATAAAGACACTTCACCAAATGCAAGCTCTGTTTCCACTTCTGTCTTCTGTTTTGTAGTTTGTTTTCAACCCTCCGATGCTGAGTTTTGCATCTAGCATAATAGGCGTGTAGGCTGTTCTCTGAGGCAAGCACACAACTAAATTACTGTTTTCAGGACTCTGAATGTCTGAATGGAAAGATGCTTGTTAGTGTAGGAGTTGCCATTTTGGAAAACAGAATAGCAAAATTGTTAATATTTTGGTAAAATTCAGATTGAGCTCTTCTGCTTTTCTTCCTACATGTTTTCCTACATCAGAACCACGTTGTTGTTATTATAAAGTTAATTATGTTATTTCTGGTTCTCTTTCTGAAAAGTTCCTCTCCACTTGAACTCTTGTAAATAGCAAATTAAAAGTAAAATATAGCTATTAAAATCATATTCTGGAAAGATGTTTTGCTTATGGTTTAATAGTTTTCTTTTAAAGATAATTATTTGATTATGAGAAGATTCTTTTTTAACCTTTTAACTTATATGATTTGATAGCATTTCAATAATAACAAAACAGAGAAATCTGTTACTAATAAGAGAAGAACTCAACTGGGATTTGGATTTCTTTTCTAGAGAGTAGGACAAATGACTAGCTCTAGAGTAATTATGAGGCTGATGAAGTTTGTCCCTAGCCTCTCTGTTTCTTCTTCTTATCCCTTTTCAGCAAGGAGCTGATGTCAGCCATGTCCTAGAATGAATTTTAAAATATTGTGTTAATAGCCAGCTTTCCCCACACTGTGCTGTTACAAACGTAACTGCTGTGTGATATATTAATAAGTCTCACATGGAAAAGAGTATTGCAATATAAAAAAGCTTGGAATGTTCTGGTTAAACAAAGTTAAAAGTAGTGTGTTTTCTTTTGAGACACAAATCACATACGAAAATTTAGCATTTTGTATACAATTCAGTGGTTCTTAGTATATTCACTATGTTATGCAACCATCACCACTAATTTGAAAAGATTTTACCACTACAGAAAAAAAATCCTGTATCTATTAGCAATCAGTCCCAAATTCCCCACCTCTCATCCCCAGGCGACCACTGATCTTTCTGTCTCTGGACTTGCCTATTCTGGACATTTCATATAAATGGAAACATATAACATGTGACCTTTTGTGACTAGCTTCTTTCGCTTACGTGTTTTCAAAGTTTATCCATATTGAAGCACGTGTTTTTTTTTTTTTTTTTTTTTTTTTTTTTTTTTGAGACGGAGTCTCACTCTGTCACCCAGGCTGGAGTGCAGTGGGCGGATCTCAGCTCACTGCAAGCTCCGCCTCCCGGGTTTATGCCATTCTCCTGCCTCAGCCTGCTGGGTAGCTGGGACTACAGGCGCCCGCCACCTCGCCTGGCTAGTATTTTTTTGTATTTTTTAGTAGAGACGGGGTTTCACCATGTTAACCAGGATGGTCTCGATCTCCTGACCTCGTGATCCGCCCGTCTCGGCCTCCCACAGTGCTGGGATTACAGGCTTGAGCCACCGCGCCCGGCCAGTACTTTATTCTTATTGTGAACGAATAATATTCCATAGTATGGATATTCCATATTTTATATCCATTCAATCTATTGATGGAAATTTGGATTGTTTCCACTTTTGTCTATTATAAATAATGTTGCCATGAATCTTTGTGTCACATTTTTGTGTGAATATTTGAAATTTTCTTGAGTATACACCTGGGTGTAGAATTGCTAGGTCTTTTAATTTTTTGAGGAACTGCCAAACTGCTTCATGTAGCAACTGTACCATTTTACATTCTCACTAGCAATGTATGAGAGGTTCAGTTTCTTCACATCCTTCCCAACACTTGCTTTTTTGTTTTGTTTTGTTTTGTTTATTTATAGCCAACTTCATAGACGTGAAGTGGTATCTCATTGTGGTTTCATTTTCAATTCCCTAATAATTAATGACACTGAGCGTATTTTCATGTGCTTATTGGCCATTGTGTATCTTCTTTGGAGAAATGTCCATTCAAGTCTTTTCCAATTTTAAATTAGGTTATCAGTCTTTTGTTGTTGAGTTGGAACAGTATACACAGTGTGAATTTTAAGAATACCATATGATAAGCATTCTTTCAAAATCTATGTTAACATGGAGTTCCTTTTTCCCCCCAAAGAACATCTATTTACATCTTTGCCCATGCCCACATCCTGAATGGTATTGCCCAGGTTTTCTTCTAGGATTTTTATGGTCCTCAGTCTTACATTTAAGTTTTTGATCCATCTTGAGTTGATTTTGTATAAGGTGTAAGGAAGAGGTCCAGTTTCAGTTTTCTGCATATGACTAGCCAGTTTTCCCAACAACATTTATTAAACAGGAAATCTTTTCCCCAGCTTTATTCTTCTTAACCAGGATTGTCTTGGCTATGCGGGGTCTGTTTTTCTTCCATATGAACTTTAAAGTAGTTTATTTCCAATTCTTTGAAGAAAGTCAATGGTAGCTTGATGGGGATAACATTGAATCTATAAATTACTTTGTGCAGTATGGCCATTTTCATGATACTGATTCTTCCTATCCATGAACATGGAGTGTTATTCCATTGTTTGTGTCCTCTCTTATTTCATTGAGCAGAGGTTGTAGTTCTCCTTGAAGAGGTCCTTCACATCCCTTCTAAGTTGTATTTCTAGATATTTTATTCTCTTAGTAGCAATCGTGAATGTGGAGTTCACTCATGATTTGGCTCTCTGTTGTCTGTTATTGATGTAATAGGAATTGCTTGTGCTGTTTGCACATTGATTGTATCCTGAGACTTTGCTGAAGTTCTAATCAGCTTAAAGGTGATTGGGTTAAAACGATGGGGTTTTCTAAATATACAATCCATGTCATCTGCAAACAAGACATTTGACTTCCTTTCTTCCAAAAAAAAAAAAATCTTTTGAATACCTTTCTTTCTTTTGCCTGATTGCCCTGAGCCAGAACTTTTCCCAATACTGTGTGAATAGGACGTGGTGAAAAGAGGCCATCTTCTCTTGTGCCTGTTTTTCAAAGGTGAATGCTTTCAGCTTTTGCCCATCAGTATGATATTGGCTGTGGGTCCGTCTTAAAAGCTCTTATTATTTGGAGATATGTTCCGGTCAATGCCTAGTTTATTGAGAGTTTTAGCATGAAGGGGGTTGATTTTGTTGAAGGCTTTTCTGCATCATTGAGATAATCATGTGGTTTTTGCCATCGATCTGTTTTTGTGATGGATTACGTTTATTAATTTGCGTATGTTGAACCAGCTTTGCTCCCAGGGAATGAAGCCAACTTGATCATGGTGGATAATCTTTTGATGTGACTGCTGGATTTGGTTTGCCAGTATTTTATTGAGGATTTTTGCATTGATGTTCATCCAGGGATATTGGGCTGAAATTTCTTTTTTTGGTTGTGTCTCTGCCAGTTTTGGTATTATGATGCTGGCCTCATAAAAACTGAGTTGGGGAGGAGTCCTTTTTCGATTGTTTGTAATAGTGTTCCAGAAGGAATGGTACAGCTCCTCTTTGTAGCGGATCTGGTAGAATATCATCTGTGAATCCTTTCTGGTCCTGTACTTTTTTTCGTTGGTAGCACTATTACTCCTCAATTTCAGAAAAGCTTGTTTTGGGTTTTATTCAGGCAATCTACTTCTTCTCTGGTTTAGACTTGGGAGGGTGTATATGTCCCAGTGAATTTATCGCCATTCTTCCTCAGATTTTCCAGTTGAGCTTGAGTAGGCAGGTGTTATAGTATTCTCTCTGATGGTAGTTGATTTCTGTGGGATCAGTGGTGATATCCCCTTTATCAATGTTTTTATTGTGGTTTATTCAATTCTTGCTCCTCTTTCTTCTTTATTGAGTCTGGCTAGTGGTCTAATCTATTTTAGAACTAGCTTTGTATGGGACCAGTTTGGGAAGCACCGTTTTAAAAGAATAAATCCCATCATAACTATAGTTGATTTAGTTAAATTATCTGGACTATAAGTGATGGCTTAATTTAAAACATACTAAATACTTTTCTTCTTAGGCTTTCCTAATTTCTGACAGTGAAGAAGAGCTGCTTGTGTAATTTAAAATGCTAATTTCTTTAAAAAATAAAAGGTATGAACAAACATTTGGGCTGCCTATCTGTAAAAGGGGGCCTTTAGCTTTTAAACAAAGCCATTCTAGTAGAAAAGTCTGCCAAAAAACCCAGATGCATTTTACAAAGAATTAAATGTTCAATATATGTGAGGCAAATATTCAATTTTTAGCTTACAATAAAAAAGGCTTAATTAAACAGTATGAGACACTGTTACATTTGGGCAAAGATGTTTATAAATATGGCACCTCGAATCCCTGGCAGCCAGTGCTTAAAATAAGATATTCTATTGTTGATTTAGTGTATATTGGTTAGTTGTCTAGAAAGCCAATTTGATACTATATAAACAGGCGAGCCATTAAGAAATGTTACATATAAAGGTTATTTTGCTTTGGGGAATACTTTATAAATTTTTATAAATGGAAAAAACAAAGAGTTTGATGTATCATCATTGTTACAAAACACTATGACAGGAAAATTTTGAAAAATTTCTAATGGCCGCAGTAATAGGGAAAATGATTAAATAAGTTATATAAGAGGAAGGACCTAGTATACGTCATTAAAATAATATTTTTAAATTAATATTTATGTAGGAGCAAAATGATTACTGCAAAATTGAAATAAAGAATACAAGAAGTTTAGAAACTTCCTCAAATACCTACACACCCATATCCACATTCACTTACTTAAGAAACTGTTATTTGACATGGTCAGTACTAGCACTGAGTCAGCTAAAATAAATTGATTAGACATGCTCATTGTTTATTTTCTATGAATAATTAACTAAACTCTAGTTTTAATTAGTTTGTTAAAAAGCGATCAATCCAATGGGGAGGAAGTAGGCTAGGGAGAGAGTGACTGGAAGTACTTATGTGGGTCTTATGTGGGTACTTATGTGGGTAGGCTGGGGAGAGAGTGACTGGAAGTACTTATTAAATAGGATGACTGGGTCATAAATTTGTCAGTTTTCAGATGTCAGCTGAGAATTGTTCTTTAAATATGGACCCACAGTTTGGAGTTTCACTAGGATTCTGTTACACAAGCCGTGTTTCTGGTTCTGGTTTCTTTAAAGTGGAGCAAGAAAAAGAACCAGACTTGTGAAGGAGTCTGTGTGCAGAATTCTAGATTCTTATGGCTTTTATTTTGCAATCTTTAACAGGTGCCTTTTCCACCATAATTTAAAATAAGATCTCTTTAGCTTATTTTGTCAAGTCTTTCCAAACCATTCCAGCTAGCTTTGTATATAAACAACTCTCTTTCTTAGGAATATTCATTTTTCATCGGTTTAACTAACGTTTAATGAAGTAATATTAGGAGAATAACAGGTTCAAATGCAATAAACAAATATAGGGGCACACACCACATAAATATACATGTGAGCACACACCAGGTAAGCACACTGGTAGAAGCACAGAAGACGAACTCGCAAGCAGCAGCACCTTCTCTCCTATGTCCAAAGCTGATGTCACCAAGTGAATTGGTGAAAGGAATGCTGTCAACTTTGGTGAAAGAAATTGCTGTTTCAGCAGTTATATTTACATGGTTTTATATTGCTTGTCGACACTCAGCTAATGAACTGATTATATTTTTAAAAGTAATTGATATAGTTTGGCTCTATGTCTCCACCCATATCTCACTTTGAATTGTAATAATCCCCATGTGTTGTGGGAGGGACCCAGTGGGAGGTAGTTTAATTATGGGGGTGGGTTTTTTCTATGCTGTTCTTGTGATAGTGAATAAATCTCATGAGATCTGATGGTTTTATAAAGGGGAGTTCCCCTACACAACCTTTCTTGCCTGCTGCCGTGTAAGACATGCCTTTGCTCCTCCTTCACCTTCTGCCATGATTGTGAGGCCTCCCCAGCCACATGGAACTATGAGTCCTTAAACCTCTTTATAAATTACCCAGTCTCAGGTGTGTCTTTATTAGCAGCATGAGAACAGACTAATACAGTAATTTAATATGTATTTAATTGAAGTCATATCAGTCTATTGTTCAACATTTTATTATGAAAAATTTCAAACGTACATCAAAGTTGAAAGAATTTTACAGCAAATGCCGTGTTTGTAAAGTTTGTATACAATGATATGCATACATCTTAAGGATACATGAGATGAGATTTAATAAATGTACATACCTGTGTAACCCAAGCCCTTCCCTATCGTTACCCTAACCTCAGAAGTGCCCTCGTGTCTCTCCTCTGTCACCTCTCAGCCCACCACCCAGAGGCAATCTCTGTTTTGATTTTGTTCAACCATAGATTAGTTTTGCCTGTTCTAGAACTTTATGTAAATGCGGCCATTCAGTATGGACTTTTTTGGCCAATTTCTTTCACTCAGTAGTTTGTTCTGTTTTATTGTTGAGTAGTATGTTTATGTTTGTTCTTCCATTCTCCTGTTGTTGGACACCTCAGTTGTTAGTAGTTTTGGGTTATTTTGCATACAGCTGCTATGAACATTCCTGTACAAGTCTCTTTGTGAATATGTGTTTTCACTTTTATTGGGCAAATACCTAGTAGTGGCATTGCTGGGTTTTGTTTTGTAAGAAACTACCAGACTTTTTTTCCAAAATAGTGTGCCTTTTAACACTCTAACCAACACAGTATGAGAGTTGCAATTGCTCTGTGTCTTCAGCATTCGGTGATGTCAGTGTTTCTAATTTTAGCCATGTTGGTAGGTGTGTAGTGTTATCTCACTGTGGTTTTAATTTGCATTTCCCAGGTGACTGTTGATATTGAGCACTTTTTCCTGTACTTAATGGCCACTTTGTCAAGGGTCTGTTCAAATCTTACAGCCATTTTAAAAAATTGAGTTGTCTTTTTATTACTGAGTAATAGTAGTTTTTAATAGATCCTGTGTATCAGTCCTCTATCAGATATATGTTTTGTGAATATATTTTCCCATTCATGGCGTGCCTATTCTTTTTTCTCCATGTTGCCTTAAGATGAATAGTTTATTTTGATAAATTCTAATTTATCATTTTTTTCTTTTATGGTAATTGCTTTCTGTATGCTGTCTAGCAAGCCATTGCCTGCCTCAATACAATTTTTTCAATGTATGCTCCAGGTGATAGAGCCCAGCTATTAAAAGTAGTTATTTTCAATCTCACAACCTTTGGGTGAGTTCCAAAGTAGATACTAGAGTTGATGTACAATGTTTCTAGAAGTTTCTTTTTAAGCAGTGCCTGCCTGTTTAAAAAAAAAAAAAAAAAAATCAGGACCATTTTCATGATGTAGCATCATCTTTACACTTAAAAGTTTTTCATTCTGCATGTATAAGTTTCTGACTTCAATGTACCACTTTATAAATGACTGAAATTGCTTCAGACCCCTGGATTATACTGTGATAAGCCAAATGGGCTTCCGGACACTCCCTTCTCACCAGAGCCACATGCGAGAAACCAAACAGATGGTAAACTAGGCAGAAATGACCCTCGGCATTCTCATTAGAGCAGTTGGGGAAATTTTAATGGGCCCCCATTTTCCTCGTGTGGTATCTAATACCCTTTGAACTACCACTTTTTTTTCCTGTTACAAGTCAACAACTGCCATGTATATTTTAATAAGGATTATCAAACACAATTTGCCCAGAAGATGTACAGCCCTCTAATGCTAATTAGCCAAGTTTAAATAATCACTGAGTTCTGGGATAATTGGAAAGAAACACTGTTTTTCTTGCCAGTGCATAATTACTAATTAACAGGAAGATAAAATATCCGTGTAACAGTCATATCTAAAAGAATCTGTTAACAGTTAATTAACTGATGAGTTGGTGCCAAGTTGATTTTAGTCAAGAAAGTTTACAGATGAAGTTCTCCTGTCAAATAAAAAAATAAATATACACATTATGTGTAAAGATGACATGGCTGAGCCAGAGCAGAGCATGAGCAGGGGAAGTATATATGATTTTGGCTCTGCATTAGAGTGCTTAAGGCAGAGGTCAGGTCATTACATTAAAGACATAGTGTTACTTTGACTTTCCGTATTAAGCGCACCAACTGTGGGTTGCTTCTCTGCTGCTTACATACAAAATTTGAGGCTTCAGAATTTGCTTTTCTCTTGATCCTAATAATTGCATGGGCTTTCTCAGCCTTAATATTTCCTCATGAAATTGGGCCACAGCTGCCTCTGCGTTTTTCTACATATTAGAGTTAGGACTTGAGTGCTTGAAATGGGTAACTAGAGATCCACAAACAAGAAAATAAAAACTTGACTTCCCATTTTCTTTGTTTTGTTAATGCAGGAATTACCGTTATGTCATTCTTTGAAAGTATTTGAAAACACATACATTAAACCATTTTTAAAAGTTAACAGTTTTAGTAAAAAATAGCATGCTTTTAAATCTGTTTTGAATTTTTTTATTTAAACTAATGAGGGAGTGGGTACTGTCAAGCATTTAATACGCACTGCTTGAGGTTTAAGTGTTTTGAAATTGCATTTGTTTGGGTAGTCTTTTAGTCACTGGGCAAAGCCTAAAACTTCAATTATTTATGATGCATACTGTTTATTAAAACTATTTCTGCAAAATCTTTACTGCAATGAAGAGTATACTATAGGTCAAAGATCTTGTAGAACTTAGAAAAGTTTTATAAATAACAAAATGCTGAATTATTCGAAAGATAGGGAAGTGGTAGAACGTGGTAAAACTATGGTTTCATAGATTGGTGGATATGAAGAATGGTATTGCTAGTTTCTCTTGAAATAAAAGAAAATGCATGAGGAAGACTTTGTAGCAGTAACATTTTAATAGTTGTACATGCATATTAAACACACTGAAAATTTTGGAAGTTATTGGAGCAGGAATTTTAATAAGTTATAATTTATTCTCTTATATTCAATGTTCAGCTATGCCTGAGAGTAGTTTCTCTTCAAGGAATACAGGAAGGAGAATCAGTGCTGTGTGATTGTTTTGCTTATGTATTAGTCTGCTCTTATGATGGGGAATCACTTAACCAAGATACTGATTCATTATACACATTATCTTAATGATCCTCAACCTTTGGGAGCTATGTGCTATTCTGCAGTTAATGTTTAAACATGTCATGACAAATGTAAGTATTGTTTCTTGAATTTTTTTTGGTATGTGAGGGTGTACTTGTATGTCTTTGGTTGCAAAGAAAATGTCTATTCTTTGCTCTGGACTATGGTATTAAAAGAAGTTTGAAAAGCACTCATTGCTTTAAGAGGTCTCTCCAACACTATGTGGTTGCTTAAGTGTGTTTGGATTTATGTTCGGATATCTATATATGCATCAGATCTTTGGCATGTAAAATTTACATTTGTACTTTCAATGACTAGTAAGCCTCCTAAGGGAAGGTCATGCATTACCTTATTTGGCTAAGGCAACATTGGAAAGATACACATTTTAAGACTTAATGAGGCCGGGCGTGGTGGCTCACACCTGTAATCCCAGCACTTTGGGAGGCCGAGGCGGGCGGATCACGAGGTCAGGAGATTGAGGCTAACATTGTGGAAACCCCATGTCTACTAAAAAATACAAAAAATTTAGCTGGGCGAGGTGGCGGGCGCCTGTAGTCCCAGCTCCTCAGGAGGCTGAGGCAGGAGAATGGTGTGAACTGGGGAGGTGGAGTTTGCAGCGAGCTGAGGTCGTGCCACTGCGCTCCAGCCTGGGTGACAGAGCAAGACTCCGTCTCAAAAAAAAAAAAAAAAAAAAAGGACTTACTGAACTCTCAATATTCATATTCAAATGCAGTTTTGTGTTTTTCTAATAGTTCTCATGCAATAAGGAAGTGACAAGAACTTTATTTCCTTGTGAAAATTGCCGTAAAAAGGAGATCAAGAGCTGGAGACAGACATGGAGGGAAAGAGACAAGTCCTAGCCTGGATACACACATTCTTGGGCTTTTAACTTCATGAGCCCCACCTGAGAGTTCTGCATCCTGTATAGGAATTTCTCGGGGGTCTGGCTCTCCCTAGCTGAGTGCTGGCATCCCTATGTTCCATCTTCATGTGGAGTCACCTGTGAACACAGCTTTTGGGAGCAGAAAAAAGAAACTAATTTCTTTCTCTTCTCTCTGTGCAGTATCTTTTTCTCCTCTACCCATGAACTTGGGCTGTACAGAGAATTCCTTTTGGTCTCCCTTCAAGACCCTTTCTACATGATCAGTCACAGAAGCCTGTCAGACCCCTCCCTTCTCTTTCACAATTTCTGTGTGGGGCTCAGAACTAAAGACCCCTTTGACTAAGCCATCCGTTTTCCTGTTAAATATGTGAATAGAGATTAGTGAGTGATCACAGGTATATTCTGAATGATGTTACTTCCTATATGCATACAGGAATTTTTTACAGTGATCCTCATTTCACAGTGATAGTATGAGTCTCTACTGGAAATTTTATTTTAAAGTATACCACAAAAGTGTATCTTAGGCCAGGCGCGGTGGCTCACACCTGTAATCCCAGCACTTTGGGAGGCCGAGGCGGGCAGATCATGAGGTCAGGAGATTGAGATCATCCTGGCTAACACGGTGAAACCCTGTCTCTACTAAAAATACAAAAAAACTAGCCGGGCGAGGTGGCCGACGCCTGTGGTTTCAGCTACTTGGGAGGCTGAGGCAGGAGAATGGCGTGAACCCGAGAGGCAGAGCTTGCAGTGAGCTGAGATCAAGCCACTGCACTCCAGCCTGGGTGACAGAGCGAGATTCCATCTCAAAAAAATAAAAATAAAAATAAAAAAATAAAATCAAAAGTCTATTTTAAAATATTTTTTGAATTATTGAATAAGGGTTTTATGCTCCCTATTCATAACTGTTCTTTCAAATATTTGGGAAATATCATGAGTTCCAAAGTATTAAATACTACAAATGTGTTAGCTCCATATAAAATCTCTGAAGACTCCAAAATAAATCTGAACAGAAATTGGTTGTGACCTTATAAAAAGTTACCCATATTCCCTAATGCACATCCAGAAAATGGATCTATTTCCCCATGACTGTGGTAAGAATTGTATAAAATCACAGAGGAAAAAAGTACTAATGTGAAACATGTGCTCTTCATAAATGTTTTTAATATTCCCTTTCACCCTTTAAATGTGTTAGGAAATTAGTAGGTGCTGTCACATGTGCGTGTAAAATTTCAATGGTGTAAACAGTAGAATTCTGTCCTCACTTGTGTATGAGCCCATCATGGGTGCTTTTGGTCAGCATGGAAGGCTTCTCTCCACATAGTCATTCAGTTCCTGAATGACAGAGGCTCTTCTGTCTCCATAATGCTTCCAAGGTCACCTTGTATATCAATTTCCAGCTGATTAAAGAAGGAAAGCAGAGAAAAGAAGGTATGACTGCTTCTTGACTGTCTTGGCTCAGAATAATACATCATTTGGAAGATGATTTAAAAATAGTTCTATGGCTTTGTCTGAATACATTGAAGTAGGGGAAGGATATGCTGAAAAACACAGTGCTAGATGGGACAGTTGCTTCCCAGCAATAATTCCGTTCTGTGCCTCTGACACATTCTTTGTCTTACCCTACATACGATGTTCTTCCTTCCTCTTGTTCATTCTGTTCTTGGAGGTTGAAGAAAGGGTGTCTAGAGTGCATTGGACATGAACTGGTTAGAAAAAAAAACTGAGGCTTGAGGGTATTAGGAATGGAATTTAAGAGAAGTAAATAAATCAGAGAGGTCAATGTGGTCATATAGGTGATACGATTTTTATTGAAAAAAATGAATAATGAATAGATAGTAACATGGGATAAAGTGGTAAGAACTGGAAGAAGAGGAGCATGTGGGGAGATCCAGGATGTGGGAAGTTGAAACTTCACAGGTGCAACAATTCCAAGTGAGGAAAAGGCCCAGCATGTCCTTTGAAGTGTTGCTGAGGTGGAGTGGAGGAGAAGGGAACTAGCACAAATTTGCCAAAAAGCTGGTAGTAAAAGCTGCAGCAGGAGTCACCCATTTAAGCATTGAACATGCTCACTATTATAGTAGGGGTTATGCTAGACAGGAGAATACTGAGCCTGATATACAGTCATTGTGCACTCATTGGAGATGGGCCTCCTGCTTCATAGGAGACATTAATTACCATAGCCAGCACAATAAGATGAGAATCACCATCCTGACCAGAACATTTGTATGATATGCTGTAATTTACAAACCAATTTCATGCATATAATCCCAGTTAATATAAGCCCTGAAGTGTCTAATTTGAACAGTGTTGTTTTTAAGATAGAAGAGTTTATTCTAGCTCAAGCAGAACGGATGAGGAAGACATTTTAGAGAAAATGATGACCCAGCTAGATGTCAGTTGTTAATGTCTTATCTAGCAAATAAACACTTTGATGGAATTCTGCTTTCTTTTTGTTTTTGTTTTGTTTTGTTTTGTTGAGACAGAGTCTTGCTCTGTTGCCCAGGCTGTAGTGTAGTGGTGTGATCTCTGCTCACTGCAACCTCTGCCTCCCGGATTCAAGCAATTCTCCTCCCTCAACCTCCTGAGGGATTACAGCATGGTGAACAACCATGCCCAGCTAATTTTTGTATTTTTAGTAGAGACGGGGTTTCACCATGTTGGCCAGGCTGGTCTCGAACTCCTGACCTCATGATCCACCCCCCGCCCCCGACCCCCCCTGGCCTCCCAAAGTGCTGGGATTCCAGGCATGAGTCACCGCGCCTGGCCAATGGAATTCCACTTTCAATTGCTGCTACCCACTTTGTGATTCAGAGACAGGACAGGACTCGAGTCATATCATGTCCTGGTGTTTATATAGGAGGCTTGACTGCTTAAATGCTATAAGGCCCTGATGTCCTCCTTAATTGAGTATCATAGTGCAGCAGTCCCCAGCCTTTTTGGCACTAGGGATTGGTTTCTTGGAAGACGATTTTTCCGCAGACATTGGGGGTGGGGATGGTTTGGGGATGAATCAAGCACATTACATATTGTTCGATTCTCATAAGGAGGATGCAGCCTAGATCCCTTGCATGCGCAGTTCACAGTAGGGTTTGTGCTTCTGTGAGAATCTAATGCTGCTGCTGATCTGACAGGAGGCAGAGCTCAGGCTGCTCACCTTACCTCCTGCTGTGTGGCCTGGTTCCTAATGGGCCAGGGACCACTACCCCTCCGTGGCCCTGCGGTTAGGGATCCCTGTTATAGTGTGAATCCCAACGACAATCTTCTACAGTCTGATGGACACGTTGTGCCAGAGCTGCAATGAGAAGAATTGACAGTCTTGCTTAACTGGAAAGAAAAACCTGTAAAAAGAAGTTCAGAGTGCCTATGCACATCCAAGACATAGGTATAACTGCAGTATCAATGGTGAAGACCCATAAGACCTAGAAGAAGAAAACCAGAGACGTAGTGATGAGCAGACTGCAAAAGTGTTTGCCATAGGTGCCGTGGACGGGCTAGAGTGAAGTCAAAGAAATGTGAGAGAGGAGGAGTGCGTTAGCAAAAAGGTCACGGAACTGAAAAAAGAATTCATTTGGCGGTAACTATTTGGCCAGAGTTCAGAAAACTCCACACTTAAAGTGCCAGCTAAATCAGAATTGGAAAGGTCTCATTTTTAGCTGGCTTAAAGTCTGTGTTGTGCTACCTGCTTGGAGGAGGTTGGGAAAATGTTTCTAGTGCCTGGTTTTATGCTAGGATTTTAGGGTTGGTGCTTTTAATAGTGTCTTATTTTCCTCTAACAAGGGAGTGTTTGAGTCTTTGTGGATAACTGTAGAAAACTTATTGTTTGATAGAACCTTCCTCAATATTTACAGTGTCAAACCCCTTTGTAGTTTCAGTGTCTCTGCCTGCCTGCCCCGCCCCCCTTTCTCAATCTGTCAGGTGGAAAGAATAAGATAATGCTGGAAAATATGTAGTATCTCTGGGGAGGGGGTGCCTCTGACTCCATCTAAGCCGTTTCTATCAACAGTGACTGAAAAGTGAAAAGGTTTCCCTCCGGTAGCCTTGCACTAGGCTCACTAAACCCTCTTGACTCTCAGAAGTATAAAATTGTACATGGCTTTTCACACTTTCCATGAGTTATGCACTTAAACTCATAAGTTACACATTAAGTTCTTGGTAGCATTCCCAAAAGAGAAACAAGGGTGGCCGACCTTTTGTCCTCTGTTGTCAGAGCTCTTAATGGGTAGAATTGGCTAACTTCTTGCCATGAACATTCCCATGTAGCTCAGGAGCGGACCGCAAAGCTGATCACCTCCTAAAGGTGTGTTATCAGAAAAGCAAGAGTGTTTTAGTTACATGACATGAAGTATAGATTGTTTTCATATTCTAAAGCAGTCTGGGATCTTAGGGTTTAGGATAGTTAAAAGATGGTGTAAATGGTCTCTCTGCTCCTGACACCATCACCCTTGATAAGTATAAGTTTCTGTAATTGGCTATTTTGGCCTCTGCATTTCCTCTTGTCAGAAACAGAGCTGGTTGACAAGGGTCAGAACAAGGAGCTGCAGTGCTTGAGTCCTCAGCATGTTGAGGTCATGAGTTGGGGTCAGTGATCAGCAGGCCAAGTGAGAATGTCAGAACCCTCCTGGGATCTGAGAACCAGAAAGCCAGGATGATAAGGGTGGGTCAGCAGGAGTCATCCGGAGATGTAGTGCATGTGGTTGGGATCAGGAAACGGAGTGCTGCCTTGCAGTGTTGTGTAGTTTGTGCTTTAAGCCTCCTGGCAAGTGGGGCTGAAATCTGGCTCATATTGTGCTTGCCAAGTCTCGTGCTTTGGTGCAAACCTGTGTCTGTTAGGAGAATACACTCATGGATTACCAAGCTGTGGCATCATGGGGCTTCCTTGATGGAGAGAGGGGTATCTTTATACTTTCTACGAAGACCAAGGACAGGCAAGTAGTGGCTCTGCCAGGGAGTCTTCTTTACTAGATTTTGAGGCCATCTCTTTAGCAAAGTGCTAAATAAATGGTCCTTAGAAACCTTGTTAAATGATTAGATGGGATTAGGTGGTGCCAAAAGTTGTTTATAAGCGTACTATCATCTGGGAAATATAAACTCTAAAGTAGTTTCTGATTCAGCTTTTGGAATTTCCTGTGGCTCTCAGTGGCCAATCTCAGGTTCTTGGTCCAAGCCCCATCTGTGGGAAGAGGCTAACAAAGATGTCTGGTGAGGTGGGGAGAGCAACAGCAGCTTCTTGTGATTCCTCTCTAGGTATCTCTATACCTTCACTTCATAAATACTTTTGATTTCAGGTTCTCGAGTGATATTTTTTTTCTTACAAGAGCTGGTATAAAAGAGCTCAGGTCCAGATGTCAATTTGGGAGACCAGGATATTTTATTTAGGGGAAAGAGCATTTGTATAAATTTTTTAGACCAACTGGAGGATGAGTTAGAACTCTCATGTTGTCCAGGGATATCTGGAAGCAATAGAGAACCCCTACAGGGCAGGGTAAGGCAGTGAAAATGCTGGCAGTCTGAGGCTAGTTACTGTTTTTTCACTAACTTCTATCACAAAAGGAGCACAGTTGATCCATGTCACAGACAGTTTTTCCCTGAAACTCTCTGGGTTAGTTCTATCCTAGTTATTTTGCCGTTTTATGACTGTATGTAATGAGAGAAGAACATATTCTTCCTAGAACTCTTCTGAAAATGTCAAAGGTAAGGAAATGGAAGAACTTTCCCAGTTCTGGTGCTTCTTCATTAAATCCAACTACCCATCTTCCTTTCCACTGAGACACCCATGTACACACCAAAACACTTTAACTAGGGGAAAGACAGAGCACCTCCTCCCCATCTGACATTTCTTGTATTCTCTTCTTGTCTAGACTGTGTTGGTCTCATGTCTGACCACAGAAATATCTTACTCATATAACATCCAGTTCCTAGTTCTCTCATCCAATCTGCCATAGCCAGAGTGGACTGCAAGTCATGATCATGCTACACCCCCAACTCATTTTCTTTTGAATTTTTATTGCACAGGAGACCCAATCCTCAGTTTGCACTTTGGATGTCCCTTATATAATTTCCCTTTCAGTTGCCAATATTTGAGTTAGTATCCTCCCATCCATGCAAACCTCCCTCTCTTCTGCAACTCATCTTTTGGTTTGGTCTTGTGTGTTGTCTGAGGAGCAGACACCTCCATTCTGCATCCTTTCAGGTGTAATGACTAGGGTCTGTTAACCAAGACCCTCCCAAGACCTATCATTAGGTAGATAACTAATCCTCACTTCCATGTAACTGTTAATCAGCCAACACCAAGATTGGTGTAAATTGTGAGGCTGTCTGGGGTGTCAAATATTGGAGTTGAAGAGGAAGTAGTTTCTAAATTCCCCCAAACTCTATTTCAGCTCTTTAGCAGCCACCTTGTGTTAGGCGGATATGCTTCTTCCTTGGCAATTAAATTGCCAAAATTGTCCAAGGATGAGAACAAGCAGAGTCTTTGGAGTAACTATTCTGTTAATTAATAAAGACCTCGCAATAGTAATCTGGATATAAACATTTGCATGAAACAGGAAATCACCTTGTGCTGGTTTTTATATTGTCTTTTTTATAGTTTTATTTGTATATTATCCTGCTACATGTATTTATCTGTTCCTCTTCTTAGTTTCATCTTGTCCACTTTATATCTTCACTAGGTTGCTAGCAAATGAGTTCAAGGGTAGTGGCTGCCTAAAAGTATACACTCCGTAGCACCTATTATGAAGACAGATACAGTGTGAATATAGAATTATCATTGGCAATGAGATACATTCTTACAATCGCTGGAAAATATGACATTTCATTAGGGATTGATAAATTTAGGTGACCTTAATTGTTATCACAATTGTTAGTTCACAAACAGTTATCCTTATCTCATAGCTGTTTTTTAGATAAGTTTATAACATTATGGGATTTACTTAATTAGAATTACTTTTTTTTCTGTTCTGAATATCAAGATGACTTTCATGTTCACATAAAGCAAATAATTCACCATTGCTTAAAATCAAGATGTGCATTAATTTGTACATGAAAGATAATCCCTTGATTGAAAAAGGCTAATTGGGGTTACCTTTTGTTAGTACAGAATCACAAAATAGCTTTGATAGATTTTAGCATATGGATAAATCCCTTCTCCAAACTTCCCACGATGAAGAATATCTTTCAGTTGGATATCCTTTAAAGAATTTGATGCACAAAGAAAAAAAATCTTATCGGGCATAAAATGTTTGTCCATTTCCTTTTGATATGAATAATGAGTTCTCTATCCTATTAACAAAGGTTAAACTTATGTATACCAAAGAGATGGGGTTCCAATGTAGCTTTTTTTCCCTTTCCTTTTGCCTATTTCATTTTGGCTTTAAGAATAACAAAAACAAGTTTAAATTGCTTCCTCAGTGGAGTCATGATCTATCACCTACTCTAATGGCACTGTTCATAAACACAACTCATAAAATAATAGTCTCTAATATTTAGTCACTTCACGTAGTTTTTAAGATTTATTTACTTTCACCCTTACAAATAATATAGCTTCTTTTGAAAGAGAAAATGGTCATTAATCACCATTTCTTCTTTTTCTTTTTTTAAAAAGCATACTTAGCCTGACATTAAATGTTTAAGTTATAAAAGCACTTTAGGTTGGACACTTCATTACTTGGAAATGTAAGTATCTCAATGCAGCATTTTAATTGTTAGACATTTAAAACTTGTAAGGCATTTAGAAAGCTATTAGAGTAATGGGGTAATGAGGGTATGAACTACGATGGAGCAGGAGGATTTCTTTTTTTAAATACTTTAAGTTCTGTGATACATGTGCAGAATGTGTAAGTTTGTTACATAGGTATACATGTGCCATGGTGGTTTACTGCAGTCATCAACCCGTCATCTATATTAGGTATTTCTCCTAATGCTATCCCTCTCCCAGCCCTCCACCCCACAACAGGCCCTGGTGTGTGATGTTTCCTTCCCTGTGTCCATGTGTTCTCATTGTTCAACTCCCACTTATGAGTGAGAATATGCGGTGTTTGGTTTTCTGTTCCTGTGTTAGTTTGCTGAGAATGATGGTTTCCAGCTTCATCCATGTCCCTGCAAAGGACATGAACTCATCCTTTTTTATGGCTGCATAGTATTCCATGGTGTATATGTGCCACATTTTCTTTATCCAGTCTGTCATTGATGGGCATTTGGGTTGGTTCCAAGTCTTTGCTATTGTGAACAGTGCTGCAATAAACATATGTGTGCATGTGTCTTTATAGTAGAATGATTTATAATCCTTTGTGTATATACCAAATGATGGGATTGGTGGATTAAATGGTTTTTCTGGTTCTAGATCCCTGAGGAATCGTCACACTGTCTTCCACAATGGTTGAACTAATTTACACTCCCACCAACAGTGTAAAAGTGTTCTTATTCCTCCACATCCTCTCCAATATCTGTTGTTTCCTGACTTTTTAATGATCCCAATTCTAACTGGTGTGAGATGGCATCTCATTGTGGTTTTGATTTGCATTTTTCTAATGACCAGTGATGATGAGCTTTTTTCATGTTTCATAAATGTCTTCTTTTGAGAAGTGTCTGTTCATATCCTTTGCCCACTTTTTGATGAGGTTGTTTGTTTTTTTCTTGTAAATTTATTTAAGTTCTTTGTAGATTCTGGATATTAGCCCTTTGTCAGATGGATAGATTGCAAAAATTTTCTCCCATTCTGTAGGTTGCCTGTTCGCTCTGATGATAGTTTCTTTTGGTGTGCAGAAGCTCTTTCGTTTAATTAGAACCCATTTGTCAGTTTTGCCTTTTGTTGCCATTGCTTTTGGTGTTTTAGTCATGAGGTCTTTGCCCAAGCCTATGTCCTTAATGGTATTGCCTAAGTTTTCTTCTAAGGGTTTTATGGTTTTAGGTCTTGCGTTTAAATCTTTAATCCATCTTGAGCTAATTTTTGTATAAGGTGTAAGGAAGGGGTCCAGTTTCAGTTTTTTGCACATAGCTGGCCAGTTTTTCCAACGACATTTATTAAATAGTGAATCCTTTCCCCATTTCTTGTTTTTGTCAGGTTTGTCAAAGATCAGATGGTTGTGGATGTGTGGCGTTATTTCTGAGGCCTCTGTTAAGTTCCATTGGTCTGTATATCTGTTTTGGTATTAGTACCATGCTGTTTTTGTTACTGTAGCCTTGTAATGTGGTTTGAAGTCAGGCAGTATCATACCTCCAGCATCGTTCTTTTTGCTTAGGATTGTCTTGGCTATATGGGTTCTTTTTTGTTCCATATGAAATTTAAAATAGTTTTTCCTAATTCTGTGAAGAAAGTCAATGGCAGCTTGTTGGGAATAGCATTGGATCTATAAATTACTTTGGCAGTATGATCATTTTCATGATATTGATTCTTCATATCCAATAATATGGAGTGTTAATCCATTTGTTTGTGTCCTCTTTTATTTCCTTGAGCAGTGGTTTATAGTTCTCCTTGAAAAGGTCCTTCACATCCCTTGTAAGTTGTATTCCTAGGTATTTTATTCTCTTTGTAGCAATTGTGAATGGGAGTTCACTCATGATTTTACTCTCTGTTTGTCTGTTATTGGTGTATAGGAATGCTTGTGATTTTTGCACACTGATTTTGTTTGCTGAGACTTCGCTGAAGTTGCTAATCAGCTTAAGGAGATTTTGGGCTGAGTCAATGGAGTTTTCTAAATATACAATCAGGTCATCTGCAAACAGACAATTTGACTTCATCTTTTCCTATTTGAATACCCTTTATTTCTTTCTCTTGCCCAATTGCCCTAGCCAGAACTTCCAATACTATGCTGAATAGGAGTGGTGAGAGAGGGCATCCTTGTCTTGTGCCAGTTTTCAAAGGGAATGCTTCTAGCTTTTGCCCATTCAGTATGATATTGGCTGTGGGTTTGTCATAAATAGCTCTTATTATTTTGAGATATGTTCCATCAGTACCTAGTTTATTTAGTGTTTTTAGAATAAAGGGTGTTAAATTTTATCACAGACCTTTTCTGCATCTATTGAGATAATCATGTGGTTTTTGTCATTGGTTCTGTTTATGTGATGGATTACGTTTATTGACTGGGACATGTTGAACCAGCCTTACATCACAGGGATGAAGCCGACTTGATCATGGTGGATAATCTTTTTGATGTGCTGCTGGATTTGGTTTGCCAATATTTTATTGAGGATTTTCACATCAATGTTCATCAGGGATATTGGCCTGAAATTTTCTTTTTTTGTTATGTCTCTGCCAGGTTTTGGTATCAGGATGAAGCTGGCCTCATACAGTGAGTTAGGGAGGAGTCCCTGTTTTTCATCTGTTTGGAATAGTTTTGGAAGGAGTGGTACCAGCTCCTCATTGTACCTCTGGTAGAATTCGGCTGTGAATCCGTCTGGTCCTGGGCTTTTTTTGGTTGGTAGGCTAATTAATTACTGCCTCAATTTCAGAACCTGTTTTTGGTCTATTCAGGAATTTGACTTCTCCCTGGTTTAGTCTTGGGAGGGTGTATGTGTCCAGGAATTTATCCATTTCTTCTAGATGTTCTAGTTCATTTGTGTAGAGGTGTTTATAGTTTTCTCTGATTTGTATTTCTGTGGGATCAGTGGTTGATCTCTCCTTTATCATTTTTTATTGTGTCTATTTGATTCTTTTATCTTTATTATTCTGGTTAGCAGTTTATCTATTTTGATAATCTTTTCAAAAAACCAGCAGGTAGGAATATTTTAAAGGACAGGTTAAAACAAAAAAAGAAAAAGTTACCGACCCAAATTGGTGAGAGCGAGAGCCTGGATATATTGATAGGGAGATAAATAATTATCTCAGTCAAAGATAACTGAGATTTAGAGAATGAAGAGTAATAGTAATATAGCCAGAATGATCAAATAGGCCCTGGTTTGAGGATTTGTAAAAGTTGAATTTTGAGGTTAAGGAACAGGGACACACTTAAGAACAAATATGTATAGGAAACAGAAGTGAGACTGTAGTTATAATAGAGATCACAGCTAGAGATTTAGATTGGAAAGTTGCTCCAGAAACAGCAGCTTACATAGCATTAGTTATTTTAATTATTTCTCCTTTTCTCTCATTTTATTGGCTTCCCTGTGCTTTGGTTCGGAGAATCATTTAATTAAAATAAGGTAGAAAGAATACATTTAGGGAACTTTGGTTGATGGACTGGCTTGTTCATTGGTTAGTTGATTCGTTGGTTGGTTGACTGACTGATTGATTGATTCATTCATTCATTGGCACTTCATGAACCAGGAGGTGCATTGGTTTTAATACAATATTCAATGAAACATGATTCTGCCTTTTAGGAGCTTAAAATCCAGTGGGCTTGGGGGTGTTTTGTATATCCATTGCTGCCTGGTAAACCACCCAAAACCTTGTAGCTTAAAACAATAACATTTATTCATCCATGATGTTTTAATTTGGTCAGGGCTTCATGAGTTAGCTTGTCTCTGTTCCATGAGGCATCTGCTGAGGGTGGAACATCCAAGATGACGTTACTTTTTCACTTGCAAATCTGGTGTCTCTGCTGGAATGGCTGGAGCATAAGGTGATGCTTGAGCTGAGTTCTGAAGGACAAATACAGAGGACAAGTGAAGGGAGGATAAAGAACTTAACAAAAAGAAGTGTCATCTGGAAGGCTGACAAACAGGATACAACATGATGCATTCAGGGAACTGGAAGTAGGTCAATGACATAAAGGGGCAGGGAGAAGGGGGACAGAAATAAAAATACGTTATTAATTATAGGAACTGAGTCTACAGAACCAAGCAGGGGTCAGATCACAAAGAGCTAAAGCTCTTTCTGTCTCTGATGATGACGCCAACAGTTAAGAATGTGGAGGAAGAGGAATTTATAGGAAATCAGAAGTGGCAGGCATAGTAAGGTAGGAAAGAAAATCAGGAGAGAGGGTTATCACTGAAATCAAAGGAAGAGTTTTCTAAGAAGGATAACGTGACCAATGGGGTCAAATGCTCTAATGACATAAAGAAAGATGAGGAATGGAAAGTGTTCATTGTATTTAGCAAAAAGAAGTGGTGCTCAGTAGCCTTGTTAAGATCAGATTTTGTAGAAGCAGAAGCCAGATTACAATGGATTGATCACTTAATAGGTAGTAGGGAATTGAAAGAAAGGGAAAAGAGAGCAGTAGTTAGAGTAAGATGAAGGTGGAGAGAGTTGGTTTGTTTGCTTCAGATAAAAGAGTCCTTGGCATGCTTTAATATTATGTTGATAGTAACTGATAAATGGTAAGAAATAGTCTGGATGTGGTGGCTTCCACCTATAACTCCAGCACTTGGAGGCTGAGGTGGGTGAATTGTTTGAGCTCAGGAGTTCAAGACCAGCCTGGACAACATGGTAAAACCCCATCTCTACAAAAACCAGAAAAAATTAGCTGTGCATAGTGGCACATGCCTGTAGTCCCAGCTACTTGGGAAGCTGAGGTGGGAGGATTGCTTGAGCCCAGAAAGTTGAGGCGGCAGTGAGCTGTGATTGTGCCACGGCCGCTGCACTCCAGCCTGAGTGACAGAGGTAGACTCTGTCTAAATAGAAGAAATACATTATTAAGTGCTTATTAGGCCTTTGGATGAGGAAATTGAAACTCAGAGAAGTTAAGCATCTTGTTCCAGGCTGTGCAGCTAAGAAGAAAAGGAGCAGGAATTTGAACCTTGGTCCCCCTTGTCAGAGCTCGTGCTCTTAACCACTATACACAATGATGACGATGATGACAAAGGAGGGACTCTTCCACTGAATTTAGACAAATGAACTGGACATTGAATTTATACAACCTATAATTATTGGTGCCTTAGTTTTCTCACATTTGAAATAGCAGCTTTATAATGGTAATGACTCATGATCTACGTCACAGATGAGCTAAAATAAAATAATAGCAAAATAGCTTTAAAAGATGTGAAGTTTTGCATTTATAAAATTCTATTCTATGTTTTAAACCTTTTTTCAAGTTATAAATAAAAGCTACTAATAAATTACACCAAGAATGTGTAAGCTTTTTAGTCATGCTTTGCCACCTTTCTGCTTGTGGTGGTGGATGTTAACATCACCTGCTTCTTAAATCAGCCATCTGTTTTAGTCTGGAAGTAACAGAGATGAAGAACAAGTGGGCTACTGTTGGGAAGAATGATGGTGTTTTGTAGTTTTCATTCCAGAAAAGGGGGAATGTCTTATTTAACCACACATTAAGCCTAGCTTGTGGAAAATGCTTATAAGCAGTTTTTGTGATATTTTAATAAACATTGCAATGATATGTAGGTGAGAAAAATGGCTCAAGGGAAAGGAAATTAATGATGGCTGGGAAGAAGCCAGCTGCATGATTATACATGTGCAAGATCAATTTTAGAAAATGTTTTATTTTCCTACCGGTACTTTAGTTGTCACATATTAAAAAATTAAAATATATCCAAAAGAAAATTGGCCTGTGGGAAAGATAGCAGTGAGGGTTATCCAGACATTAGAAAATACTGAGTTATCCCACCCACTCCCAGCACCTGTGAGAAACTGCAAAATGATGAAAATGCGTATGTTGCAGACTGGGCCATCTGTTCTAGCTACCACTGGCCTGGTCAGTGTTTGGAATGGAGACACCTGTCAGATCTATTCACATGTTGCAGGAAGGCTAGTTGTTGGTGTTTTGGCAGGTTGTTCTCTCCTCTGAATAAATGTGAAACAAATGTTTTGGCATTAGGAAGACTGAATATTCCCTCCAGTGGAATATGAAAGTGTGGTTTGGTTCCCTCACTGTGGTAGGCAGTCCCATAGCACTCCATTCCAACACCAGAACATTAAAAACAGAGATGTTCTTTCTACCCTTGATAACTCCAGTTATCTCTGCCTGACTTGTAAAACATAAGAGGAAGGAACAGTAGCAGTATGATTAAGGTAGCTAATACGTGTTTCAGGTATTGTGTTAAGCACTTTGTGTGTATTCGCTCAATTATTCTATTAAAAATACTTTGAAAGAGATATAATCTGTGTAAAAATTAAAGCTAGGAGAGTTTGAGTTACCTACCCAAAATCATACAGGTGATTAACTGAGATTAGAATCTGGACCTCTCCAACTGCACAGCTCAGCCTCTTAACCATAAAGTTATACTCCTTTTCATGTCTGAAGAGGATGTAGTTAACAATAGTTAACACATGGCTTGAAATTCAAGATAGCTTAGACAAGTCTGTTACCCTTTGCATTGATAAGCATTAGGGTCCAGCCTGAGATTCACTTTGTTAGTAAAAGCCTGAGTTATGACTTCACTCTAAGTCTAGTGTTTGAAGATTGACCACGATTAGAACCAAACTCTGATTATCTGCCTGCTTGTCAGGAAATAGGTAAATAATAGAAAATCAATGTGGGTTAGGTCTGTAGTCGAAACATATATTCTGTTGGAGGCAAACATTTGGACAGATATTTTTAAAAGGACTTTGGGAATCTACCTTACTTGAAGACAGGGAAAGAAATTAGACATGATTTCTTTACTGAATTCTAGTGTTTTGATATTCTGCCCCCCATCCTGGGTACAAATGATTGTGTAATTTTTGATCTATCTGTTGGAGCTAACTTTTTTGAGGAAGGAATTTTTGTCATCCGTTCACTCCCATCGATGTGCCAGAGCCTGCACTGCTGAAGCCCCATTTGCATAGCTGTAGTCAGCGCCCCAGGTGAGGTCTCTAGTGAACACCTACTCTTGCTTCTAGAGCAGGCAGTGACTCCTCCATCACATTACTGGATGAGCCACTTCTCAGGAACAGTTCTGAGATATGTATACCTAGAAGTTGGGAGAAGGAGATAAACACCAATAATTGATAAGTATCCCACAATTTGATAAGTATTTATCAAAGTAGACACCAAAGATACAATGTTGACTAAATCACAATGGTAACTTGAGAGTAAAGTGGCTGTGCAAAGGTCAGGGTAAGAACAAATCCTACATTAGGAGGATAGAAGAGGGGCAGAGTTTCTTCTCAGCTAAGCCATAAAGGATGCTTAATTGTGGGTGTGAAATTGATGGATCAGGTAAGAGAGTGGTGTTTTAGAAAGAGGGACCAGGTGGAGTACAGTGGCTCACGCCTGTAATCCCAGCACTTTGGGAGGCCAAGGCGGGCGGATCACCTGAGATCAGGAGTTCGAGACCAGCCAGGCCAACATGGCAAAACCCTATCTCTACTAAAAATAGAAAATATTACCTGGCCGTGTTGGTGCATGCCTGTAATCCCAGCTATTTGGGAGGCTGAGGCAGGAAAATTCCTTGAGCTCAGGAGGCAGAGGTTGCAGTGAGCCGAGATTGTACCACTTCACTCCAGTCGGGGTACAGAGCAAGACCCTGTCAAAAAAAAAAAAAAAAAAAAGAGAGAGAAGGAAGAAGAAGGAGGAAGGAATAAGGAAGGGCCTGGAGGCAGGAGAGAGTACTGCAGTTTGAATAACTGGAAGGAGTTTAGGATGGCTGGAGAAGAGATGGAAGATGGAATCCTGATAAAAAAGCTAGAGTCAGACTTTGAAGGGTCTTATGGGTTATACTAGGGAGTTGGACTTGATATTTTAGCAGGGAATTCGTATGATGAATTTGCACTTTAAAAAAATCACTCTGGGCTTTGGAGAATTGAGTCGAGAAGGTCAGGAATGGAGAAGGGAGACTCAGCAGTAATCCAGGAAAGCAATAAGAGCTGAGCCAAGGTGGTGGCAGAGGGAATGGAGAGACGTGTGTATACTTAAGAAATATTAGAGAAGTAAAATCTGCAATTTTGGAAGCTGGAGTTGAATGAAAGTAAAGGGTCAAAAGTAACGCTCAGATTTCTGACTTGAGTATAAAGTGATGATCTTCACTCTGGCAGGGAGCACATCATGAGCAAATAAATTGAGGCAAACATGTTGGGATATTCAAATGGAAGTGTCCAATATGCAACTGTAAGGAGCTCAGAGGAGGTTTGTGGCTTGAGATATAAACTTGGAAATGAATTGTTTTTCACAGATGACAAGTGAAGCCATAGGAGTAGATGAGATCACCCTGTAGGGGAAAAGGAGAAGAGAGGTGTGTGTTAAATTCTGAGGTGTACCAATATTTATGGGAGAGGCAGAACAGGAATTTGCAAACAGCCCTACGAGACAAGTAAGAGGTAGAAGACACTGGGTGAGGGCATAGAGGAATATCCCAGAGGCTGGGGAAGAGAGCATTTCCAGAAGGAGTGAGGGAGTGAGGAGATCAAAGCTATGGAGAAATCAAGTGAAGTAAAGCCTGAAAAATGTCCATAGGGCTTAGCAACATAGAGGCTGTTAGTGACCTTGAGTTAGATGTTCTCTACTGAGAAAGCAATAAATGAAAGTAACTGACTTAAAAAAAGAAATTTAAGCCTGAAGTAGTGCTTTTAACCAAGGGTTTTCTTTCTTTCTTTCTTTTTTTTTTAAAGCAGACGTTTTATCGTGTGATCTGATAGTATTTTATATTTTGAATCAGAATTTTAAGTTAGCATTAAGCATCACGTAGCATATTTCTGAAAAGAGCTCTCATTATCAAACTTTTCAGATGGAGATTGGTAAGTCACATGTTCACACAGTGCAAATAAAATCAACCATGCATCAGGCTTTACCCTATTAATGCTCAGTGTAATTATAATATAAAGTATTACTAATGTCAATAGAAGAAACAAGAGCAATAAAAGCTTAATGATAGTAATAACTTACATTTGATAGTATTTTGTGCTTTATATATTTAAGCATGAACAAAAGTACATAGACCAATAAATACTTTTGGAGGGACAGGAGGTAACTGTGATTGAGGAAAATAGTAATTTATATTTGTGTGTGTGTTCAGAGCTTTCAATGATATGATAAACCCCCAAATTAATGCTCCATATCTTTATCTTGTGTGAGCCTCCCCTTGTGTATGGCCTTTCACAGATACGTGTGTTTAGAGGATGAAGCTAATGTGTTTACACGTGTAAAAAAAGATACATTCTAATATTTCATCTTAATTGAATCCCTTAATGCCTTTCTTTTCATCTTTCTGTACAAGTTAATCCTTAAAAAAGTATCAGTAATGACCAATTGTTAGAGAAAGTGAAATACAGAAACTAGAATTCGTAGCCCCTTAGGAGTACATAATCAAACAAAGAAATCTCCACCCTGCAACAAGAGCATAGTGGTTACTTGGGAATTCCTGTTGTTATGTTGTCTTTAGAATGCTTCCTCAAGAATGCTTGCAGGGAAGTGGCTTTTATGTGATGTTGCATTGACTCTTGGGGGTTGTCTCTCACATGTGCTTAAAATATGAATTATGCCCTAAGCCTCTTGAATCTCTTCAGAATCATCTTACTGCAAGGAAATTTCGTTCTCTTGAATCGTTTCAGAATCATCTTTCTCCAAGGAAATTTCATTTAGCAGGTCCCAAGGTGATTTCCATTCATCAGTTATGAAAGAGAGATTCAGGGTTTTGAGTTTTAACTGGTTGCGATCTTTGACACTTCCAGACTATGCCTGAAAAAAATTCCCTAAGTCTTATGTATATTTTCTTTTGCCGTGGTCATTTAAGAAGTAAGTCATAGGTTTATATCCACTTAGTAGTTTTAAAAAGGCATTTTAAGTTTGCTTAGATTACAGTTGATATTTAGCATCTTTGTGGTATAACACATTAAATATCTGTTAAGTATAGTGCCAACCTATATATAATGTTTGACAAGTATTTCAAAATGTAAGATGTTTGGAATTTGGAATTTGTTAGTCAAAATATATTCATATACTGTAGATAGAATGTAAGTAATAAGTGATCATGTGAATAATTAGCATTATATCTCATTGGTTTACTTTGCCTAATAGTAAAATGAATGGAGTATTTCTAATACAGACCCTAGTATTTAAAATCTCTGGCAGGTCTCCAGAAATAAAGAAATCTTGAAATATACCAGTGAGCAAAGCAGGATTGCCCTCTCTTCCAAAGATGAACTGATACCATGATAGTGAAATAGTGATTGCCAAAATGTTGTTTTGCTCTTCCATTCTCCTCCTCTGTCTCATACTAGTCTCTTCATACTTTGTATCTGAGGCCTAAAATAAAAATATATCCTCCCAAGAGTTCTCTGTGACCCTTTACTGTTGTCAGCATTTAATGGACTAGCTTGCTCACTGCTGCTTCTCCACTCCTGCCCTCCATGGTCTGCAGTGGGCCAGTAAACAAGCAAGTCACTGAGGCAAAGTGGTCATGCTTCCTCTAAAGCTACATACCTAAAAATCCATGACTGTCCTATTATTAATATGGCAAACGTAGCCTCTTGCTTTGTTCTTGGTAGTTAAATATTTTGTGATCCACGTGTCACTTTAGTGTTTATATCACTGAAAACAGTATGATAAGTAGTAAAATATAAATTTGGTTGCTATTATTTATTTGCAATCTGTCACTCCCCACTTATGAACAACTACTTACAATATAAAAATAATTACAAAAGGTAGTTCTTAAAGAATGAAAAGTGATATAACACCATAATCAGTCTTAAAACTGGACCAAATAGTTTGGGTTTTTCCTTACTGGACAACAGGCAGTGTAACAGGAAAGACGAGTTTCATAATCACCCCTGTTTTCTGCCTGAGACAGTTTCCTAACTGCAGAGCAGTGAGCAGGAGTCCAGAAAAAGCACAGTGGTCCTGCTGAGGTGAAGAGGCAGAGATCACAATTCAAGGCAGGTGAATTGTCAGGAATCTGTGGAGCTAGGCACCCAGGAGGGAGCTGCTCAGCAAGAGGACTGCAGAAGTCTTTGTGGATGGATATTGCTCATGAGTTCTTGGTTCAGGGCAAAGCTGCACACATGTAGAAAGAGACCACGTGATGCTTTCCAGGCAATGGCTGCTACAGGATTGAGAACAAAATAGAGAGACTAGGGGGTGAGTAGGAGTGGAGGATGTTGAAGGTCTAGCCTTGCCAAAGTGAAGAGATTATATTAATACTTTGAAAACACTCTGGGCATCTAGCTGAGATACCAGAAGGCCAGAAGGGTCATGCTCTGGCAATAAGGACATGACTAAGAGTAAGACCTCCTCTAGAATTACCAGTACTTGATAGAGATCCTCAAGGATGATTGAGCTTGGATGCTGAATCTTGCCACGTTAGAGGGACCTAGGAAATTCACTGGGCATTCTAGAGATCCATCCTAGCAAAGATTTTATAAAGCAGAGCTCACACAAGTTTAAGCTGAGTAGCCAGTAGTTGAACTGCCTGCTAGTAAGTAATCCAAACTCTTCAGAAAAAAAAAAACAACCCAAAACCAGATTCTCTACATTGTATCATTAATAATATGTATGTGAAAATAAACAGGAAAGCGGGACCCATCAGCAAGAAAAAAGCATTCAATAGAAACCAGTCCTGAGATGGCCCAGATGTTGAATGTAACAAAGACTTTAAAGATGTTGTTGTACACAGGTACAAAGAACTAAATCAATCTATGTTCAAAGCACACAAAAAAAATCATGGTCTGAGTTTAGCATATATAGAGAATCTTAGGAGAAAAATAAACCATAATAAAAAACCAAACTGAAATTCTAGACCGGCATGAATGAAGAGTTCATTGGATGATCTTAAAAGCATGTAAGGATGGCAGAAGAAAGAATCAGTGTACTTGACAGGTCAATAGGAATTACTCAATCTACAGACTAAATGGGACAGAGTTTGAAGAAAGACTTCAGGGATCTGTGGGAAAATATGAAATGGTCCAAAATATGAAGAACAGGACTTCTAGAAACAGAGAATGAAAGTTGGACATACAGATATTTGAAAAAATAATGGTTAAAAATGTCTCAAATTGTTGAGAAACATTAATTTGCAAATTCAAGAAGCTCAGCAAATGCCATGCAGTGTTTTTTCACAAAGAAATTCATAATTCGGCACACTGTAGCCAATTAGAAATCAAAGCTAAAGATAAAATATTTAAAGCAGCAAGAGGAAGAAAGATAACTTACACATAAATAAAAGTGCTTATTTCTTATCAGAAACAGTGGAATCCAGGACACTTAGTGACACTATGAAATTGCTAAAGGAAAATAAAACTGTTAGTCCAGAACACTATATGCATCATAAATATCCTAATATCCTAAAATAAAATTACAAAGATATTTTGAATAAGCGAAAGCTGAAATAATTCCTTGTCATTAGATTTGTACAATAGGGGATTCTAAACATTATTTCAGATAAAGGGACATAATAGGTAAAATCCTAGATCTATATGAAGTAAAAAAAGTATAAAGAAGAGCACTGGAAATGGTATAAAAGTGGGTGAATATTAAATGTAGTGGGTTTTAATCCTTATAATTTCCTAAAAGGAAGAAAACAACATTAAAATGTGGGGCTTAATATGCCTGTTTATTGTATCACTTCACACTTGACCCTGTAGACATCGTTCTTCACACTTTCAAATTCTTACTTTATAGCTTGAAACTCCCCATCCTACACTTCACAAAATTTGTAAGATTGCCACTTGTCCCAACTGTTTCTGCACAGAGGGGACAAATAAGCAACGAACTTAAACCTAACCATATTGATAATTACACTAAATATAGATAAACACTTCAATTAAAAGGCATGTATTTTAAACTGGATATAAAACCAAGATTCACGTGTATCTTGTCACAAGAAGTACATTTTAATTAGAAAAAAAAAAAAACAAATACATTGAAAGCGAAAATATATACTGTGCAAACATTATGTATAAAACCTTTATTTGGCTATATTAATATGAAACAAAATGTCAAGACAAAGGTTATTACAAAAGATAAAGAGGAACGTTTCAAGAATATAAAAGGCATGATTCAGTAAAAAGTGATCCTAAATAACATATATATGTACTGTTTAACAGTCTCAGAATTCATAAAGTGAAGCGTTTGAAAGACCTAAGAGAGAAGTAGCCAAAGCCAAGATCATAGCTGGAGATTTTAAATTAACTCTGAGTTCCATAGCATACCAGGCAGAAAAAAAGGAAAGATTACTATTGTTGTTTAGTCCTGTCTGATTAGTGGAGGGTGATCTGGATGGACAGACTTTCCCTAGCACTGAATTCTGGGAGAGACTTATGGCACAAAGAATTAAACTAAGGACAATTTCTTAGTAGATGAAGATTCTGAAATGATGTAGAAACAATTTTCATGTGGAGTTTCTCATTTTACATTTTCTATACAATAAAATTTAACAAAATATGTTCATTTCTATATGGAGGTAGGTTTAAAAAACACTATTTTGCCTTTTAAATTGACTTATCTTAACACAGACATAGAGTTTGGGAAGCCTAAAAATATTAACGTGACCCTGGGAAGCTTTCCTTGGATATCAGATGGTTCAACCAGATGTTTAGCTTGCTGGGTTTGAGGCAGAATTTCCAAATTGGTTCCCAGTATCCTATTTTACTGATTAAGAAGAGATCCACGTGTTTTAGGTTGCAGAGATGCAGGTGGCACTTCATTGTGAAAATCCAGGAGCTCTCTGTATTTGTGTCCATATGGAGTACCATCCACTTATGCATGGAGGTGGCCTTAGGGGTGCCTTTGGGAAGGGCCAAATTTCCTCTCAAAATAGAGCTTTGAATTTTGTCAAGCACTTGGACAGAGCAGGAGGGCACTTGGCGCCAGGAGGGAAAAAGACTTTGAAAAGGGAGGTGGGAGGACACAGTGGATGGATTTGGCTGACTTCATAGCGTTGCCTGGGGTCTGCTCTGGTTTGGAATATGAATTAGGCAGTTTGTGATTGGTACACATTGTTTTACCACAGAAAAAATCAGCCTTTTTTTTTCTCTCTTACTATTCTGTAAAATGAAATAAAGAGTATATCCATTTGTATGATTACTAAACATCATAGCCTCCTGCAGTCAAGGAGAGATTAAATTTCAGGATGGCACAGAGGAAAATGTGCTAAATCAGGAACAACACCAAGATTTTTTAAATGGCATATTTAAAGGTAAGAATGCTAACTCCCAAATTGATTTGGCTTTATTTCAATGGAAGGAATACTGATTTTTCTTCTAGGAAATATTTTAGATTTTCCCACTTAAATTTTATTCTTTTCTTATATAAGTTTAATAGTTGCATAGGAAACTCCACAGTTTTGATCCAGTACATTGAAAATGGTTTGTAATGTATATTCCAAAACAAAAGTAGCACGAGTCTTCTATGACTTCATATTTTTGTGCCCCAAGGGCAGATAACCTGTATTTTTTTTTATTTTTATTTTTTAGTAAGGCAGTATAATGAACTAATCTTTCTCTTAGGGATTGACATTTTGGGGAACTATTATCAAATTGGGAAATATAAATGGTCTGGTTTATTGAGTTTCTCTTTTTAAATGAAGGTACTGCTTCATGGTTTGACTGCACACTGCACAGGGATAACAGCACATAAATAATATTTATTTTGTAACAAGATCCACACAGAAATGTTTAGTTAAATTGCTTCAGGTAAATATTAACTGTCGCTTATTCAGCTGTTGCAGAACTCATGTAACATCTATTCAGTGATGATTGTGAGATAGAAGTAATCTAATTTCAGTCTTAACAGTTCCCATTTTTGGTCAGTGTTACTTAATTTTAAACAATACAACTACATTTTACATATCTCCTGGTGTTTAATCCATGAAATGTATTGATCTGTTAGGGCAGTAAATAGGATAGCTAATGATTCCTTGTCTAATTACTTAATAAACAAAGCACTGTCTAATTCTGTGTCTCTACAGTGTGTATGTCAGGGGTAGGAGCAGGCTGTGTAGCCATAATAGAGAGCAGACAGGATGATCCACTGGATGATGTAAAGAAAACATTAGAACTTCTACCTATGTATTATTTATTATTTCATCCTTTGAGGATTTCTAATTTGGGGTATGTTTATAATGCACATAACGGTACAGTAATTAGTGCATTATTTTGTAAAATAAAGACATACATCTTGGGATACATGTCATAAAAATATTTCTGATAGGGATGCCTATCAGAAATATAGGCGTTCTAATTATAACACCTATTCTTTTGATTTAAATTACAAAAATAAGAAAAATAACCATTTAGTTATTTATTTTGATTACCTAAATTATTTACTGGGGTCCAAATGATGTCAGGAGTACAATCACAATTATCTAGTTTTCAGAAGATGTAATTAACTATACAGTTAAAAAATTGGGTTACCAAAGCTATATCCATCCTTAAAGAGAAGCCAGCTCATGCTTGCTGTCAAACATACCCCAAATCAAGTCCTAAAACTGCACCTTAGCTTGGTTTGGGGGAACCAGAAAGGCAAAGCAAATCTGTTTTGATATGTTTTTTTCAACTTTAACCTGGGTTTTTGTTGTTGTTGTATTAAAGCTGTAGTGCTCTTTTATATATGGTGAAATCATCTTCATTCCTTGCTTAGTAATAGACTGGGAAGTTTCCAGGACTAGTTCAAAGACATAAACTGATATTTTAAAATAATAATTCTTGCTTTTGTTATGGCTGTCAGTTTACAAAATATTTTAACTGGCATTATCCCATTTGATCCATGTAACATACTGTCAATAAAATATTAGTAATGATCTCATTTTGCAGATAAACTGAAATCAAGTGGTTGGGTACGTTGATCAAGCTTCCATGGCTTTCAAATGTCAGATTTAGGTGTATATCAAAGTACCTTAACTCTAAGTTCGTGGTTTCCCACACTCTGCCTTTCACAATAAACTGTTTCCGTACTGTGTTGAATAGAAGTAGTGACAGTGGGCATCCTTACCTTTTTCCTGATCTTAGAGCAAAAGCTTTCTGGTTTTCACCATTGAGTATGATGTTAGTTGTGGGCTTTTTATATATTGCCTGTATTGTATTGAGGTAAATTCCTTCTGTACATAGTTTTTTGAGAGTTTTGATCATGAAAGAATTTTGAATTTTGTCGTGCTTTTTCTGCATCTATTGTGATGATTGTGTGATTTTCATCATTCATTCAGTTAATGTGGTATATCACATCAGTTGATTTGTGTTTGTTGGAACTATCCTTGCCACCCCAAAATAAATCCCACTTGATCATGGTATATGATCCTATATGAGCTGTTGAATTTTGTTTCTTAGCATTTTGTTTCAGCATCTTGTTTTAGGATTGTTGCATTTATGTTCATTAGGGATATTGGCCTGTAGTTTTCTTTTAGTGTAATACTTTTTCGTCTGGCTTTGGTATCAAGGTAATGCTGGCCTCATAAAATGAGTTTGGAAATATCCCTTCTTCTTCAATTTGTTGCAAGAATTTAAGAAAGATTGATATTACTTCTTTTTTAAGTGTTTGGTAGAATTCACCAGTGAATCCATCTGGTCCTGTGATTTTCTTTGTTGTGAAATTTTTTTATGACTCCCTGAACTTTCTTTTCATTATTGATCTGTTCAAATTTCCCATTTTTTCATGATTCAATCATGGTAGCTTGTATGTTTCTAAGTATTTCTTTTTCTTTTCTTTTCTTTTCTTTTTCTTTTTTTTTTTTTGAGGCAGAGTTTCCTCTTGTTGGCCAGTTAGGAGTGCAATGGTGTGACCTCGGCTCATTGCCACCTCTGCCTCCCAGGTTCAACTAACAATTCTTCTGCCTCAGCCTCCCCAGTAGCTGGGATTACAGGCGCCTGCCACCATGCCTGGCTAATTTTTGTATTTTTATTAGAGACGGGATTTCACAGAATTTCTTTCTTTTGGGTTACTCAGTTTGTTGGTGTATAATTGTTCATAATAGTCTCTTACTCGTTTCATTTCTGTGGCATCAATTGTAGTGACTCCTTTTTCATTTCCAGTTTTTTTTTTTTTTTTTTTTTTTTTTTTTTGGTCTTCTCTTTTTCTTAGTCTGGCTAAGGGTTTGTTCATTTTACTTAGTTTTAAAAGCCAAACTCAGTTTTGTTGATTTTTTTCTATTGTTTTTCTATTCTCTATTTCTGCTCCAATCTTTATTTTCTACATTCTGCTAACTTTAGGCTTAGTTTGCCCTTTTTCTAGTTCCTTAAAGTATAAAGTTAGGTTGCTTATTTAAGGAAATCCTGTCATTTGTGACAACACAGATGAACCTGGAGGACATCATGCAAAGTGAGATGAACCAGTCACAGAAGGACAAATACTGCATGAATTCACTTCCATGTGGGATCTAAAAATGTCAGACTCACAGAAGCAGAGAATAGAATGGTGGTTGCCAGGGGCTAGGAGGAGGGGGAAATAGGGGTTGCTGTTCAACAGGTATAAAGTTTTAGTTATATAAGGTGAGTAAGTTCTAGAGGTCTGCTGCATAGCATTGTACAACCTATAGTTAAAAGAACTGCACTGGGCACTTACAATTTTGTTAAAGAGGGTGGATCTCATGTTAAATGTTCTTACTGCAATAAAAAACACACTTTTTATTAACTTTCTTATGATACCACATACGTATGGGTCTGAGATGACCCTAGCCTTGTGAACTTGGGCTAGTCACTTAAAGTTGCATTATAGATGTGTTTAAGTTATGAGATTTCAGTTACGGTTGAGAGAGACAGAAGAGTAAAAAGTAAATGATGTGAGTGATCCTACCCACCTGCTCATCTAGAGAGCACACATTTCTGAGTGAAGTTGAAAAGCAAGATGTGAATCCACTGTTCCTTCAGTCTGTCTGAGTTCTCGCATGGCTCCAGTAGTGTGAGCATCCCCAGGCTGGGTGTAACTGTATTGTTTAAAGTTTATTGTTTAAAGTCCATTTGTTTTGTGCAGCATGTCATCTTCCTGAAAGCCTGCTACCTAATTTGGTGCTCAGCCAACAAAACAGTGATTTCTTCCAGTGTTGTAAAACTTAGAGGATTTTTTTCTTAAAAAAAAAAAAAAAAAAAAAA